>NC_051161.1:138375590-138461703 GCF_013339745.2 Dermacentor silvarum | reverse complement strand
CTCCCGATCACTTCAGAAACCTTTTTCAGAGCTAATTGCGGAGGCCACGCTCCGCTTGCTGAGTACGGTGAACGCCACTACCAACGCCACCTAGGTGGCGTTGGTAGTGCTTTTGATGCCAGCGTCCCTTCGAATGCTGGCATCGAGGGCGTCGTAGTGGTGAGACCACCGAAGCGTTCACTGTCGGTGCGCGTTAGTGTCATAATGCAGTACTTCTCTTTTCTGCTCGTAGGCGGCGGCACCGCCCCGAACAAGAGCGCGGGTACACGGAGGAGTGTTAGATATATAAGGCGCGTCTGTGTAGCTCTGTGCAAATGCGTTTGTGGCGCAATGGGTTAAACGCTCGGCGATCTATCGTCGCGGACCGAGAGGTCGTGGGTTCGATTCCCAAATTTTGCATGTTTGTGGAACTTTTTCTTCTGGTTTCTTTCTTTGTATTATGTTCTATGACGTATTTCCGTGACGGAAATGCGTCAGTGAAGTCTTGGTGGACCCCGGAATAAAACACTTTCGTGTTAAAACGCCCGTGTGCTTGCGTTGTAGTGCACGTTAAAGAACCCCAGGTGGTCAAAATTAATCCGGAGTCTTCCACTACGGCGTGCCTCATAATCAGAACTTGTTTTGGCACGTAAAACCCCAGAAAGAGGAAGAAACCCTATAGCGAAGCCAGGTATCGGTTTCTCCGAGCTTATAGGAAAAGGACGTTACCCAATACAGCCATGTGCTTGGCGGCTGTGCCTGATAATACAGGGTGTTCGAAACTAAGCTTTATGGTTTTCTTAAAATTAGACACTGGGAGGCACGCGAAGACCACCTGTGCAAATAAATTATGTGGCCAGGGGGGCACAAAGTGAGATGATAATTATCGCTGTGAGCAGCCCAATTAACTAAAATTGAACAATTATTTTTGTCGACTGCAGTAAGTGGGTATGTTTGTATTGAAAACTTAGAGGCAGTCGTGTTTCTACACAGTATCAGTCGGAAGTATTATTCTAGCCTGTTCGTGCTCCGAGATACACGACTTCAAATTTCAATTGTCGTACTGCTCAGTTATCGAGTAGACGTGAGAGCAGTTTATGCTTTGCGTTGCTGTGGAAGGGAGGCATTTTAAACATGTTTAGGGCATTGGCATCTTGATGGGTGAAGTGGTGTCATGAGATTTGTGCATTACAACACCAAACTTAAAGCGGCAGTATGAAATATTCGTAAGCATAGCTAAAAAGGTTCCTGCTGTTGATGGTAAAGTTGTTGCTTTTTATTTCAATAAAACTTACAATACTTGGAAATCAGCAGTCACTTTATTTGCGTAGCCCAGGCAAGGACCATGCCCGGTAGTTTAGTCACCATTACGCACGCGCACTGCCCTCCGGCTTCTCCGCTCGCGCCATTATTTGGGCATGGCAGCTACCGCCGTCTTTACAGGCGGCGCGGTCGCGTGTTGCGTCAGCGGTTACGGGTTCCTCAATTTTTTTTTATTTCGCCAGCCGTGAGGGGAAGGGGGACAGTTATTATCTTTGCCAATGCCTTCACCGCGTCGTGAGACTAAACGCCACACCCAACAGCCGCGTCACATCAGGGAGGAGCTTTGCGCCGATCCTCACTCTCTTGCATGCGTAATCATGCGAACGACAATTAAAATTTGGAGTTGGATTGCTTGGAGCATAGACACGCTAGAATAATACTTCCGACTGATACTGTGTAGAAACATGACTGCCTCTAAGGTTTCAATACAAACATACACACTTACTGCAGTTAATAAAAAGTTAATTATTCAATTTTAGTTAATTTGGCTGCTGACAGCGATAATTAACTCACTTTGTGTCCCCCTGGCCACACAACTTATTTGCGCAGGTGGTCTTCACGTACCTCCCAGTGCCTAATTTTAAGAAAACCATAAAGCTTAATTTTGAACACCCGGTATATCTAGTCTGTATTGTTTCTTAAAATAAAATTTGGCATGGTCTGTCGCAAGTTCGTTATAAATGCGTAAGCACGGGTCCGTCTTTGGAGTTCTGTTGGGACACCTTGATTTCCTTAAGAAGATTCTTTGTCTTTGGCTGAGACACCTTCGTTTGCTTAACTCCCGTATTCTAGAACAGCCCTCGACTCGAAGCTCTTACTCCTCTCCACCTTGTCGAGCACAGCGCCGTCTCTCGAGTGATAAAGACGCGACAATTCTCAAGAATTCCCGTGAATGATCATTAAGCTTAGTGACCACTTCTGTGGAGGGATGGCGGTGCTATCCCTCCAAATTGAACAGTTATTTTTTGTCGACTGCAGTAAGTGGGTTTGTATTGAAAACTTAGAGGCAGTCGTGTTTCTACACAGTGTCAGTCCGAAGTATTATTCTAGCGTGTTCGTGCTCCTCTTGAGTCGAGGTGTTGTGTTGACTAGACGAACGTTCTTGAATACGGGCGAAACAACCACTAAGCTGGTTGTTTACGATATGCGAATCACCGCGTATGAAGACTCACGACGCCACCTACAAGAAGAACTATGTGGCGTAATAGCCGAGAGCTCGAGCCAGCGTCTTCATGTTGTATTTCCCACGCGACGCCATCCTTTTACACAAGGCGCGCATCTGCTCCCGTTTCTCTAACCACGCGACGTCATCCTAGGCCGGCGCGCTGGCGTTGGCCGCTGACGTCACGCTCCCCGACTTGGCAGCCGCTGCTCGAGGCTTCGCCTCGCTCCGCGAGAACGGCCACTCAGATAAACGGACCCGGCGGCTTTGAGCCTCCTATGCTTAATGTACGACAATAAAACTGCGAAGTTACAATGAAAAACTTGTTCCGTACGAACGGTACTGTGCTCGTACTGGATATTGTCAACGTGTAACTGTGATCACAATGAGTGCTACAGTTAAAAAAAAGATGCCTATGCGTAGTTCTTAGTTTAGCTGTTAGTTGTTATTATTTACATATGAACACTTCAGCGAGAGATCTTTCATTAAGCAGGTTGGTCGCGGAACCGATGACAGCAAATGAGGCAACCGATGACACCCCAATGCGGAACTAAGTTGATCAGGCGCGAAGGCACTCGCGCGGACATCAGCGTGCTTAACAAAAGGGACGTCCCCTCGGTCATTCAACGCCACCGACGGGACGAGTAAGGCACGGCCGGCGCCAGGAGGTCCAAGGTGTTCATGAGAAAAATTAACTACGGCAACTTCGCGACACCACACCCCTACGGACTACCACTAAGCTTGTGAGCGAGCTAGCTTTACTTCTACATGGCTGATACCACTGGTACACACGAAAAATAATCTTGAAGAATGCTGGTGGCCATATTTTTTTGTGACAGGGCCATCTCCCTGTCAGCGAGGGGGCAATGAACAAATCTGAGGGGGGGGGGGGGTCCGGACATCCGGACATCCCCCTGGATCCGCGCCTGTGTTCAGCACACCGGCGAGTCATACACTTCATACATAGAAGACGTCCTCGCTGTCTGCCGCCGCGTCAATAATTCAATGGTGGAGAATGACCGTGTGCACCACCTGCTCAAAGGCATCGGGCATGCTCTCGTGGTTCTGCTATCGTCGTTCGGAACCCCACCATCGTTGCCGATATCATAAGTATGTGTGAGCGCCGCGATGAGCTTCAGACCATCCGCTTGCAACCTAACATGCCTGTTTTCCGGACCACCAACGACAGCGAGTTACGTGAACTGATCCGCTCTATTATTCGTGAGGAACTTCACGCCCAAGTGTCGCAATGCCCTATACAGGTCCGTACCAAACCTCCTGGTAATAGTCTACGCAATTGTGCGCGGGAAGAACTGGCTGCCATGACGTGCGCGCAAGTCCCGAGCCCGCATCCCATGCCAACACGAACGTATGCTCCGATTGCCGCTATTGCGCCACCCGTCCCATATATATATATATATATATATAGTATATATATTATGTATATATATGTATAACAAATTTCACAGAAATGTAGAATAAACACAAGGTACAATCAGGAAACGTTTTTTATTCGCAATTATTGTACAAACTTGCAAGTATATATGTGCAGCACTGTGAAATAAAATAGAAAAGAAAATCTGCATATAGGCTGCTGCTTTTGTGACAGACACCCCGGCAACGTAGCCCAGGGCATCATCACATCCTCGTAGTTTAGCAGCGCGAAGACGCCCTTTGCAGCATAGAGTCCACAACGCACACCCTGCCGCGCGGCCAGGGCACAATCGTTGCAGCATATACCTGGATTCTAAAGATCATAGTTACGAGTGGGAACGTATAAACACAACGAGAGTACATCATAAGTTCTGCGGGAGTGTTAGAGCATTTACCAATACACATATATAAGAACAAATCCAATATTTTAGTTTTGTTTAGAGTCCTAGTACTGGTGCAGTGAAGTCTATGATATCTCTCCGATTACTAAAGACCAGGTCTAACACATTTCCGTTCGCACATCCAAAACGAGTAGGAAAATCAATAAACTGGAAGAGCCCATAGGTGATTATTAGCTCGCAAAATGCAGAATGAAGCAATGACCTATTATTCTACACAGAATATAGATCATGCCATTCAACAGCTGGCATGTCGAAATCACCACCAAGAATTACCGTTTCAGACGACTGGGCTGAGACTGACCCTGAAAGGCTGATGAATGGTTCAACAGTGTTCAAATTGGGTGGTCTGTAGAAAGAACCGACAATAGGACGTTTCCACCCTGAAAAACATTGCCTGCACCACACACATTCTGACGTATCGTCAGCTGGAAGTAATGGTGCGCTTTCATTTGTGTACCGAACTGGAATACCCCCCCCCCCCCCCCCCCCCCCCTCCTCGCGCATTTCGGTCCTTTCTATATACAACATAGTATGATGGAAAAAAATTCAGTATCTACACTGTCAGGGTCGAGCCAGGATTCGGTGGCGGTAACAATGTCAGGCTCTGATATCGATAGAAGGGCTGCAAAATGAGCAGTTTTATTCTTGAGGCTTCGGCAATTAATGACAATAAAATAAAGTTTTTCGGGCCTATTTCTCGTAAATCGGAAAGAAGGCAGTGTTGTTTTCCATTGGGTACACTCTCAAACATAACCACTAGAGCCGTCAAACATATACGTTTTTCCACGCATCACGTGCTTTTTATACTATAGTGTGTACTTCCTTTTTCGTTCCAGTGCATATGTGCACAGAGAATTTCTTGCCTGACGAACATGTTTAGAATAATCTTTGATTTTGAAAAATTAGTTCTATAAAGGAGATTTATTCAGCTTGGTAGCGACAGCCGGTCGTAGGATGCACCGAGCACAGTCCCCTAGGTCGAGCCGCTGCTGCGCGCTTGCCGATACTGCTTACTCTGCGCCGACGTTCGTTATCTTCCTTACAATGGCACCGCGGAAGTAAAGGAGCCATCCTGGCGACTTAGTTTTCTGGAAGGGCGGTAGAATGACATGGTTTGAGACGCTGAACATGAACGACTTCGCGGTTACGACGTCGCATGTCAGACGGCGGCGTGAGCGGCTCAACCAGGTAATTAACGGGTGAAGTTCTCTCGAGAACGCGGTATGGGCCGTCGTACGTCGGAAGAAGTTTTGAAGCGAGCCCAGGCGTGCGGTGTGGCACTAAACCAGACAAGGGCGCCCGGGAGAAAAGTGGGACTCGAGTTCTGGGCCTCACGAACGGCTGTTTGACGGTTCTGGTCATCCGAGGTGAAACGGCGGGCCAGCTTGCGACATTCTTCGGCGTGTCTGGCGACTTCCGAGATCGGCAGGCATTCGGATGGGTCCGGCCTGTAGGGCAGAATGGTGTCGATTGTGTGCGAAGGATGACGACCGTAAAGAAGGTAAAAGGGTGAGAATCCGGTAGTAGCCTGAGTCGTGGTGTTGTAGGCGTAGGTGACAAACGGAAGAACTAAGTCCCAATTAGAGTTATCAGGTGAGACGTACATGGCGAGCTACGTTACATTACTCTTGCAATATTTTTTTCACCTATAATGCCCGTTCTCAAGACATTTCTGGCTGCTCAGTGAAATATCTAAATATTAGGGTCAGTATATGTAGCCATTATGACCCCAATTTTTTAATACAGTTTCTCGCATTTAGGTACTCTTATTAGAATATTTATTAAAAATGACTTCGAAGAAATTTGAAGAACATGAAGGCATGAACAAAACACACGCAGGATACATATAGATGTGTGAGAGAAAATTAAGCAGCTCTCATTGTTTTATTATGAAATTCTTTATGCCTGATTGACCAACAAAGACTATGTCTCGTACTCATTCCGTAGTCTCAGGTCTTGGGATTAGCACATTTGCATATTTTTACGTTGAAACTTTCGATGCGCCCTATGGTATTTCACTTTACTGCTGCAGAACATAAAAAGTGGAGTAGCGGCATTGATCCATCCATCCCTTCCTTATTCACGTGACGCTGAAAAAGCGATCATCGTTGAGCTTTCTCCTCACCCTCAGCTCCACCGTATAATGTACCAAAGAAACAAATTGTGGCGGTAACTATGGAAAAAGGTTGTCAAGATCAGCGGCAGCCTTCTTACGTAACTGTCCGTATATGCACGTGCCACCTATGAATCACGATACCTTATGGGCGAATCAGTAGACACATGAAGTGCGAATTGACTGCCATTGACAATGCCGAATGATACCACGACACATTATATCGTGTTGTATTAATTGTACGCAAACTAAAACTCCGTAGCAACCCCTCCTGCTCCTAGTAACCTTGCTGCATGTTCGTTGCGATGGCTATCCGTGAAGCGTGCTAGACACGGATGCTTCTATTAGCGAAGGGGCGCTATCTTTTTAGTATATTTAAGGATACATATCCGTTGCGTCACCTTGGCACATTCATTCTGGATGGTTGTTCAACAACGGGCGCATAAAAATTTGGCGCACGCCGTGCCCAAGTTGACTGTTCGGGAACGCACCCATTGGCACGTTAGGCCGTGGCCCACGTTGTCTGCTTGGCAAGCGAGCAGCCAGCACATATGCAGTCACCAAACCTATACTCCATCTCACCACTACCATTCAGCGCTACCAAAGCTACGGGGTGTAATCGAGCCGCATGCCATCCAGCCGCAGCGAAACATAGTTGCATATGTAACGGCCTTGTACTTGGCAGGGTTGAGTCATCCGCGCTTTTTTTGGCACGTGTCACGTCACGAAAATAGACAATACGTTTATTCCACTTCACATGTTCGTCCTACGCTTTTATTCGTTGTATCTGTAAAAGCCAGCAACTGTGGTTACAAATCCACATGGCAGCACCCAAGCAAAACGGACCGCCCGCTTCGACCCGAACTTGCGCTTGCTAGTGCCACTGCGTCAACAGCAATAAGTAAATGGTGAAATCAGCCATCGGTTTGTTTCATACCTCGCTGAGGACAAAGCATCAGGTACTTTATGTCGGTACTTGCGAGATCGGGTATTTGTTTTGCCACGCTTGCTGAGCCTAATGCGCCTAGAATTTGGTAATGGTTTTTGGAAATAGCGCAATATAGTTTCGAAACCATTGCGGTTGAAGCGTCAGTACACAAATCTGAAGCAAATACAAGCGTCAGTTTGCAACTTACGGGCCACACAGCACACGACGATGACTTCATAGGTTCGAGGCGGAAGGCAATCGCTTAGGGCGGTACCGCGATGTGTTCGACTCCGGCGTTGTCGTCTACTCGAATGTGCTTTCTTCGTCCAGTCGTCTGGATGCTCTTCGCGCCCATACGGACGGCAGAATCGGTGTCCGCTGTGTTGTCCGTCGTGTGTGTACACCACAAATTGCGTCTAGTGAGTCACCTGGGTGTTACGTCTCAAAGATATCTCATTTTTTGAAGGAGGTGAAATTGGTGGGTCTAAATGTGTTTGGTGCGGTTCGCAGAGAAGCCGGTAAATGTGCCAGTGTTAACGCAGTTATAAAGACAACCGCACTCCTGACAAATGTCAGCGAACGCTCCCTTTACAAGTGGGTCACTGAACTTCGCAGAAAAGGCAAAGTGACATCCCCGAAGAAGTTATCCCGTGGCGGCAAAGGTAGGGAAAGGAGAAAGAAAGTCGGCGAGTTCGATTCGGGTGTCCTGCGAAGATTGGTCCATGGCTATTTCAAGAGAAATGAAATACCTAAAGTGAAGAAGCTTAACGACCACTTTAAGGCAGGTCAAACGCTGCCTTCACTGTCATCATCGACAATGCATCATATGCTCAGGAAGATAGGCTTCTGATTTAAAAAGAAACAGTACCGTAGTGAGCTCCATATTAAAGCTACACTCGTCATTCAGTGGCGCCGGCAAGTACTTGCGTCAAATAACAGAACTGCGTCGCCAAGTTAGGCCCATTTTTTACACGGATGATGCATGGGTTAACGTCGGACACACGACGAATCGGGTTTGGGTCGACGAGAGTGTGAAAACGTCAGAGCAAGCCAAGAGGTGCGGACTGCCTGCTGGCCTGCCGAATCCCAGCGGTAAGGGAACCCGACTAATTGTGACGAACTGCGGAAACGAGAACAATTTTGTTCAAGGGGTAGGAGAAGTATTTCAAGCAAAAACAAGCGCAAAAGACCACCACGAGGAGATGGACGCTGACCACTACGAGAAGTGTCCTCGACAATGCACCCTACCACTCGGTGAGACAAAAAAACATGCTGCGCATGAGCAGCCTGAAAACAGAAATGCAAGCATGGCTTTCCCAAAAAGGTGTTCCTTGGAATGAAGAGATGGTGAAAGCAGACTTGATGCAGGTAATCGATACAGTGAAAGTTGACAGCAACAAATACCATATTGACTGCATTGCTGCCACTGCTGGACATCTCGTTTTAAGACTGCCACCATATCACTGCCAGCTAAACCCAATAGGACTGGTTTGGAGTGATATTAAGTGGTTTGTGGCTTCCACAAACCATGTCTACATACTGAAAGAACTTAAAAAAGCTTATTGCATACGTCATCTCACAAGTGAGTGCACAGAGGTGGAAAAATTATGTTACGCACGTCATCGACGAAGAGGACAAGATGGTGGAAATGGACCACATTCTTGACAAATTTATCGACAACCAGCAACCAGTCGTCGTCAGCCTCGGGGAGGACACAAGCTCCGATGAGGATGCTAGCATGAACGAAGAAGACTTTGGGTTCCAGGGATAGTTATGAATGAAGGTACGTGTCCTAAAATGCGCGGCGATGCTTTCAAGACACACGTGAAAATTTACAACGTGAATCCGGATGAAATAAATATGTTGAACGTGATTTCTTCTTAAACTAGCTTAATACCTGCACAGATTCTTTGGAATGCACAAGGTGAAGCGCACAAGAATTAGGTTATCCGCAATGAGCGCCTAGCGATCTTCGGCAGCACAATAGCTCACACTGAGCATGCACAGCGTTTTTGTTTTGCAGAAAATGTCTAATTTGTGCCGTTGCTACATAATTAGTACCCTTAACGTTACCACACTTACTCAAATTTCCGACGTAGCTTCTTGTTTGATTGTTTTCTAGTATTTTTAGGTTAATATGCCAGCCACAATAACTGCAATGAGCGCGTATCGACAGCACGGCCACCAGATGTCATAGAGACGCTGAGCAGACGACGCAGCTAGGAAGAATATCGTATTTTCGCGCGTATAACTCGCCATTGCATATAACCCGCACCCCTAACTTTGAACTGCACGAAAAAATAGGAAAAAAATAACCTCGCGTATAACCCGCACGCGTATCCGAAAAAAATGAGGACTAGGAAGTTACAACTACGCGCAGTCATCATTTCGTTTTCAAAACAAATTTATTTCAACACGACTGCCGCAACGTTGTCAGTGTTGTCGTCAGATTCACTGCTGCCATCCGAGGCTTTATCGCCGCTCTCAAAGACGTAATCGTCTTCGGAACCATCTCACAGAAGCTCTGTTGCCGATTTCTTCAGCAGCGGCTACGATCTTCAGTTTCTGCTTCAATGTAAAAGACTGCCGCCGAGACACACTCGTGATGCCTAAACAAGGCTGGCCAACTGGTCAAACTGGGCCTACGAGAAACGGCACCTGACTCATGCGAAAAGCGTGCGAAAAGCATCTAACCAGACTATGGATGTGGATCTGGCTATAACCTGTGTTGGCCTCGTATTGGCTTAACACACGTCGATGTCGATAGGCATGCGGACAATGCGGACTCTACACGGTAGGCCGCGCGTTGCCGTGAAGCCGACCCCCACCCCCTTCCTTCTCGAATCTTCGCAGATCACCCGCACCCCCGCTATTTAAGCAATTTTCTCCAATTTTGGTGCGGGTTATATGCGAGAAATTACGGCACATGACCAAGGGCTATTCACCCTTCCTCTTGGCTGAACACCCGGTAGCCTCCACAGTGCTGAAGGGAATTTCTGAGATGCAGTATAGTAGATGGTTGGGGTCACTGGGTATCCGCCACTGTTTACTTCGCGATCGGTCAGTAGTCGCAAATGGCCGCAGTTGCTACAGCAAGCTATCGCTTTAAAAATACATATTTTAGCACTACTGCCACCAACACGGTATTGAATTCATGTCCCCTGCGGCAATGTGCAGTTGCAATGTAGACGCGTTAGATGCTGCCTTATCTTGTAGCATTTGCGCTTAATTCGGTGTTGTGAGGGCACCACAGACCCCCTGGCCAATACTCGCAATCAGCCAGCGGACGAGGTTGTGTGCATTGTAGAGATGTTCTTGAGAAGGTGGCTGTTCACGCTGTGAGAACCTGCTGCTGCCCCGGTAACCGAATTCACAGCCAGTGGAGTCAGTAAAAATTCTGCTGATGTCAATTAAAAGGCATTTTGATTTAATGTCTGCGTTCTTCCATAGTTATTTGGAGACGGCACTGAAATTACTGGCCGAATTGAGAAAAAATTGTTCATATGTTCCCGTTGCCATTCGCTGGTCCCTTTCATTTTTACATGTCCAACATCAATATTGATTGTAATTTGCCCTTACGGGCAATTCAAGGGACACAGCTTTTTCAGAGTACGGGTCCTGGGGTCCAGGTGATCTTGATGTTGAAGCGCAAAACTTTCTGAAATTTTTCACACACCCTGCAATAGAACGAGCTCTAGAGATAATACAACCAACTTGCTGAACTACAATAAAGAACAATACAGGACTCGCCCCTGAAAATACAGCATCACTTTGCAAATTATAAAAAGAAAGAATATTATGTGTAAACCACTGACGCTTTTTCACCGTCATTTGTAGGTCATCGATACCTCAGAGACTCAGTGAACAGTTACGAGGTCAGGCAAAGTCGAACAAATAAACGTTTATTTTTTGTTGAAATGACAGTATCATATCAATTTAGCGCACAGATGCACAACTGCTAACAAAAAGACGCTGTGCTTTGATTGAAGCGGTCGCTATGAGATGCCCGTTCTGGATCAACACAGCGTATTCGTTTTGGAACTATAGAGTTTTTCAATTAATCAGGTTGCGGCGCGTGAACAGCTTTCAAGTCCCTCAGATGTGATACCAGCAGAAACAACAGCGTTATTGATTTATAATTTGCAGCTGGGGCTGGAGCGAATGCGAAAAGGTTTAAAAGTGCAAGTCTGCAGTCACTCCTGGCAGTGGACTGCTTCGAGGGATTGAAATGCTAGCTTACGCAATATTCCTCCTGGTTGCTTTGCAGACGACTACTGGGGTCGTTGGCAAACTTGGTCCTCCAGGCGGACCTCTCAACCTTCCCCGCGGAGACGTAGACCCGAAGAAGGTAGGATGAGCAAGTGAACAAACGTGATTTCTCCGATTGCCTTAGTCGTGAAATGTTAGTCTTCTTTGTTCGGTAACATACGATATTTCGACGGAACTGCATAATTCAACTTTTCACAGAGATCATCAAGCTTTTCAACATTGCCATACAGGGTGTTTCAGATAACTTTGGCAAATGTTTTGAAATATGGCAATGCACTCTAGGAGGACATGATAAAATGTAGGTTGGGGGCTTTGTCAAGGGCAACTCGAGCGGATTTTGTATTTCGCCTAATTACATAAGTAAACATTATTAATTAATGAATTTACACGAATAGCCTATATTGGTCACGCATCTACGAGAGAATTTGGAAGAGTTATAATAAACCATAACTTCAGCTTCTCACATCCTACATGCTGCGTGATTATTTTTGCTGTACCCCAAAGACAGCCCGCAAGATATTACACAAAAAATTCACGTGCCAAGCCCGCTTGTACGCCGTGATGGCAGTGCTCTGAAATGTGCCGCGTATGAACGAACAGTGCCTTTAGTTAGCGGGTAGCCTGCAGGGTCTTATCCCTTTCATTAACGTCCGACAGGCTAGATCACTGACGTAAATCGCGCAGCCAATGCACCTATCGCTGCCTTGTCACTTTTTACACCGCAGCACACCAGTTTCAATGCGCTGTCTAATAGTACGCGGCCCGTTTGAGAACACTGCAATCACAGCACACTAGCGGCAATGTCCCGTGCGTTTTTTTTTAGGAGCGAAGCTCCTTATAGCGGCACCCGTTCTGTCCCCGTCGTAGTAGTAGTAGTGTGTAACCTGTCTGAGAAAAATGAGAAAAAAAATTCCGAAGTTGTGTCCGTAGCGCGGATTCGAACCAGGGACCCCTCGCTTCCGAGCGCGCGGCGTTAGCCCACTACGCCACGAAGCGCACATAGACACACGCACCACGATGGCAATAAATACCCAACATTAACGAAAGGCCGCGTTTCTAGCGTGTTTCTAACGCGTTTGGGCTAGCGCGTTACGGCCCGTGTAAGAAGCTGGTGTAAGACGCTGTGGCCTCTCCGCCTTACCTTCAACGCGTTTCGAACGCGCTGCCCAAGGCGGTGGCAAGTCAAGTTCAAGTCGAGGAGCGCTTATGAATACGGGGGGTACACTCTCTCAGCAGTCATGTGATGGCGTCGGCAAACGCGGTGCACGTTCCGGCATGTATAAATGGCTGCGTAAGACGTTGTGGCCGCTCCCCCTTACTAGAGAGTACTGCACGTTTCTAACGCGTTTGTGCTAGCGTCCCCTTAAGCGGGAGATCCGATGATTCCCTCCGGAGCTTCGCTCACTCATCATCATTCACCCCGTGGATATGCTGTGACTTTTTTTTCATATGTCGCATGATTTTTTTAGGACTCAGAAAAAATTATTACGTAAAAAGGGGGAATATATAAGCTGCTGAATTGGCCGTTGCCTTGAACGTTATAGAAATTTTCTTTTGGAAAGCTTTGCCCTAAGTCAATACTTGCGTAGTTAGTTATTCGCTTTGGTTAATATGCAATTAGATTGCATCCCAAAAATACTGTTACTTACTATATAAAATATCCAACAATATGAATTTGGTGTTGTCTTCCTCGGGTACTGTTGTATATTTTTAAAGGTTTCCATTAAGTTAGCTGGCATATCCAGTACATCTTGCGCGCCTGCAGCATGAAGTCTACCTACTTGCGGCATTCGCTGTTGTAGATACACACGAATTTTTGTTCGTACTCCTGTAGTTACTTGCGGCTGCGTACGTACAATTTTCAAACTGAATGGCCCACATATTTAGCTATTCCAAAAATTCAGTTGTACGTGTGTGCGACAAATTATTGGCAAAAAAGTAGCCCAAAATTCAATGTCAAAATAATTGAGCCTTTATTATTTTACATTTCGCGAGTAGCATTCATATGAAGATGTATATTAATAAAAAAACAAATGTCCAACCGCCCTTGACTATATCTGGAGACAATAATAATATCGATGCAGTCAGTTAGCAGTTTTGTGCAAGTGTAAGTAAAACACGCTATTTCATTACTAGTAGTTGATATTAACTGGTAGCTTGATATCCTACTTCTCTTATTCCATATGGCCTTGTTACATTATGGTAGACCTACGAAAAGGATATAGATGTGTCTTGCATCTTACCCATATTGTCGTATGAGGCATTTAATCTGAAAATTTGTTTTACGAAAGGTGGGCCCTGTCGGCCAGCCTTCATGATTATGATATTTTTACGCCAAGGACGAGTCAGTCAAGCAAGAAACTGTTTACAGATTATATTTACAGCAGTGCTTGTAGCGCTGACCGGTTGGATTCACAGCGCGAGCCCAGTTCGTATTTCCTCCTCTACGCTCGAGTGATGGCGCCCGCGCGCCTCGCTCAAACGACCAAATACAACACGCGTGTAGCAATATCAATTACTATAACCACCAGGTGACCACACCGGAAATGACCAGTCATGTGTGGCTGTTGCGTAAGAGGTTTCCATATATAGACCATACACATCTCTCTAAATGTTGATGAACAGCATTTCCAGAATGCATTGTTGTCTATTTTATGTAATAAGAGAAGAGCACCGGCGTAAAGTGTTTGCTGCTAACCACCCCTAAATAAAGTTCGTTGTTTATAAAATACCCATGGATCACATTTTTTGCCCAATTAATGCGCAGAAATGACAGCTTGTGCTCTGAAGCAGTATTATTTTCAATGCTCTTCTTAGGCTGACCATATCAGCAATATATTAAAGCAACATCTTTACTTTTGCAGATATTCGCAACGTTTACGAACGTTGTGGCCATATCGGACGCAGACAATGACACGATATTCGAATGCCTTTACTCCGAACGAATAAAGTATGACCCTGTGAAAAATACCGCCACCTACATCTGGATATTACCGTCAGCAGGGTAAGAATTCTTCCTATTTTTGTCTTTTTTCTCTCCTGTATCCTTCTTTTCTGAATGCAAACTATCAGAGAAAAAATATTTCTATTCGTCATAAGGCAAGTGGCCTAGGTGAAAATTAAATTATTAAGAATGATTGTCTGTTAATGACATTGCGAAGACATGGTGCATTTTTGCATGATTAAACGGTTCTGGCAGCCGTCAGTGGTATACTTTCTGTAAGATGGTACAGCTTTGCAGGATGTGACTGTCTGAAGTTCGTAGTAACACAGAGCACGTATATTGAGTGTGTTGGTCTATTCCCCAAAAGACATCGGAAAATACTTCGCAATACTTGCTATTCAGTAGGGAACTAAGACTGGAGAAATCTGTGGAAGAAAATTGAAGCACAACAAAAATTCCCTTTATGGCACCCTGGTATTGTCTTGCTTTTGCTTCAAGGTGCAAATAAACACTTCCAAATGAGTTAAATTCTGCGGTTTTACGTAATTACGCTAGAATTTGTTCTAGAACGGTGGAATATTCGTTTCACTTGCGTACAACTGACGTTTACGTATCATAGCAATGATATGAGGCACGCCATGGTGGGAGGCTCCGTACTTATTTCGACTACATAGCGGAGATCTTAAGCGTGCACTCAATGCATTGTACACAAGCATTTTTGCTTTCCGCTCCCACCACAAGGCGGCAGCCGTAGTCAGGATCGCAAGCGCGACGTCCAGTTCACCAGCGCCACGCGATAGCGATTGGACTACCGCGGAGAGTTGGCTACACGATGCCAGCATGTCTCGGCAAATGCTACTGTGCAGTCTGATATTTTACTGCCCCTTTCGTTCGACGCTTCCTTCAATCAAAATGTTTTCGTGAGAACTTCCCCGCATCCCACAGTGTCATACTATGTGGAGTAATAATTTGCACCATTGTGAGATGAATACCTAGGGTAGTAAAATTAGGCAATTGAAGTGCTCAATAAGTTGTTATACATTAAACTATCTGAAAAATGATTTTTATAGTTCGCAATTTGGAAACGCCTTCGTAGAAAGGGGAGCTTTCGCAGTGTTTTACTAAATGGTTAACTGCATGATAGGAAACATCCTCTCTGTCAAGTCTCTGAGCAATTCGCCATGACAGTTAACGTGGCAAGTGCTGCCTCCTGTATAAGGTACACTCTCTGACTATTGTCGCCTGTCCTAATGTTGCGCTCCACGCTAGAATTTGCAGTGAACCGGTGGAATATTCGTTTCACTTGCGTACAACTGACGTTTATCCTACAGTTTATGAACTAAAGAGGCCATACTTCTTAAGCGAGCAAACCAGACCGGCTCATGAACGTGAAGCGCTTCTGGTAGCTCCTAATAATAGAGCTTGCAACAAGAAAAAGCGCTGTAAATATAGTGCGATTATTTAAAGGATAAATCAGATTGTGTGGACAAATGTCATCAACGCCATCGGTATCTTTGATGTCAACCGGAGGGCAAACGCTCCTCAAAGGGATATAAGCGCTTTTTTCTTGCTCTCCGCTTTTGTAGCGCTTCATTCTTCATAAAATATCTAACCTGAAGGTATACATGTGTGCACTTGAGTGGTGTGTATATATGCCATGGGCGTGTGTATATCTGTGTATGTAGGTGTATATATATTTATATGTGCGTATATACAGGCATATGCGCGCCACTTCTACTGCGCGTGTACGTGTGAATATAACTTGCCAGTGTAGAATATAGTTTGTAATAATGCATATATATGTAACTTTTTTTACGCATGTGTAAATACATACACATATATACCGTGTTTTTTTTCGCAGCTTGGTGCGAATGGTGCGAATGGTTTCTTTCTTTTTTTCTCTCTTTTTTATTGTGTTGCTTTTGTTTTCATATTACTGTTTGCTTTTATTGGTTTATTGCTTTTCTCACATTGCTTTTTCTCGTACGGGTGTACGACAAACACTGCTTATTTGCCACTGTTGCTGCTGCCTGTAGGGCCCCAGGCCTCGTCAAGCTGCTCACTGAGCAGTTTTTTGTCTGGGGTCCATTTTTCCTTGAGGAAAATAAAAACTGTTTCTGATTCTGATCTGTACAGGGTGTTTCACTTAGCTTGGGCCATATATTAAGGATATGCAAATGTCACGTAGCTGGACCGACCCAAGGAAATGCTTGCTATCGCTTGGAGATACTCAAATTATTTTTTGCATTTCGCCTAATTAGATAATTAGTATTTTATTTATTCAACTTCTCAAATATTAAAATTATAGGAAAAGTGTCAAAGTAGAAAATTTTAGAGCAACCTAAAAAACTCCCGATACAACTTTCTGTTGCTTAATACGTGCTACAGAAAAGTGTTTTTCAGAGCGTGAAAGAAACCCGCGAATACACGGAAAGTTGCCGCGACTGGCTGCTCGAGGGCATCTTTCACGCTCACAAACACACTTTTTTGTAGCACGTATTGAGCAGCAGAAAGCTGTATCGGGAGTTACTCATGCCGCTCCACAATTTTCTCTTTGACACTTTTCATCTAAATATAATAATTGAGAAGTTCATTCATCAATTTAGACTAATAATGCACATAGACGGAATGCAGAAAATAATCTAAGTATCTCCAAGTGACGGCAACCAATATTTCCTTGTTCTGTCCAGCTACGTAGCATTTGCATATTTTTAACGTTTCACCCTAGCAAAGTGAAACACCCTGTATATCATGTGATCCTTATATAAACCCTACGCATGCGAATATTTTAGTTTTTTTTTTCATTATGTAAATTAACCACTGAAATCCGCGAGATGATCGGTAATTTGTCCTACGCGAATATCACCTTTAGCCATTTGATGTATGCTCGATAACATCGTCGTCGTGTATTGTATGTTAACACCTCTCTTTTTTTCTTTTTTGCTACCGTGAACCTGTAGTCAAGTGCATCGATTATCGCTGTTGCTATGTGTATAGTTTTGTGATGAAGGCGGCCGTATGGGCGTTGCGGAACTTCAATATATGTTCTATTTTGTATTGGCGAGTATACGCTCTCTTCCTAATTTCACTGTCCTCACTAATTGGATATATTCAAGGAAAAGTGAAAGTCTGTAAAAGTGTATTAAAAGTTGGGAGTATGCCTGTGTACTCGGTTCAATCCATTCATAAAATGTAGAAAAATATATTGATACCGAGATTTCGCTCTGCGTTTGCTGTGACGTCGTCTTCCTGCTAGCCATGATCCAACGCACAATAAATAAACTCCCGTTTCATGCTGACGCAATTAGATATTTAACAATAAAGAACGAATGTGATAGTCCACATGACACCGTCGTACTAATGTTCATGCCTGATGTGATGATAGAAATTGACTAGTTCTGATATATCCCGCTGCCGGTTAACCTTGAGCCATACGCACTGATGTATAAAAGAGAACACGGCCGTGCGTCTGAGCTGTTGCAATAGATTGAACTGTTAGTTGTCATGTCGGAACGCTTACCTTCTAAACTGAAAACGTGAGCCAGAATGGAACTGCCGTACCTGAGTAGCGCACTGGTGTAGAAATCTTGTGCGAATAGTTTTTTCTTGTAAGAGGTATGGTAAAAATTCTAAATGCACTGGCGGTGTATTTATACATAGCGATATAACTAACATAAAACCAGCTTTCTGGCTGCGTCACAACTGACTAGCTATTGCTCTCTTAAGCTTACATAAAACTTTTTTGATCACTGTCATAAGGAAACTACGATGACAATATTTACACACAAAGCTGCAGGTGTTTATAAGACATAAAGCAGGGAGACGAACAATCAATTCAACATTCACTCAAAATGAATTTTCCAACTATACACAACGTACGTCTTAACGATGTTGACAATTTTTAGTGATATAGTAAATCGACAAAAGAAACCTACGCTGACTCCGCAAAAACAGTAGGTATGTCCCGTGAGCAGCCGTCCTTGACAGATAAAGTTACCTTCACTACCTTCAATGGCGGAGCGAAACGCGCTCTTAATTTCAAATTACGGTATATAGGACGGGGCGACACAGCAGACGCAGAGCATTTGCTAAGATATGAAGTCGATAGCCGTTCGGTATTGACTTGTGCACCCTCGTAGCTGCTTAGTGCGCACCTTAAGTAACGCCGGATGCAGTAAACTAATCATGAGACCTACAACACTAGGTTGTTCGTGGTCTACTCAGCAGCATATGGGCTTTCAAACAATAATTTTAAAGACAAAGTCATACTTAGGGGGTTACCACCATTTTTCCGTATCTGGTATGTTTCTAGCCTCTTTCATGAGCCAATCCGGCAGATAGGACAGCGTGCAAGAGTGCACATATATGTGCTACTGGATATCACTGCTCACCTTGATGTTCCGGATATACGTATATACATACAGAGTGTCCTAACTATCACGCACGAAGATGAAAAAACATGCAAATCCCACGTAGCTGGGCAGAACCAATGCAATGTAGTTGGCCGGCGCTTGGAGATACTCGAACTTTTCTTTGCATTCCGCCTAATTACATAATTAGTCTAATTATTTATTCAGCTTCTTCTCAAATAATATAATTAGAGAGTGTCCATGAGAAAATTGCAAAGAAACATGAAAAACTCCCGGTACAACTTTTTGTTGCTCAATGCGTGCTACACAAAAGTGTTTTTCCGAGCGTGAAAGAAGCGTGCGAATACACGCAAAGTGCATCGATTGGCCAGTCGCGCTGCAATATTGCGCGTATTCGAGGGCCTCTCGGTTTCCTTTCTTCTCGTTCACACACACACACGCTCAGACTCACACACACACACACACACACACGCGCGCGCGCGCGCAATATATATATATATATATATATATATATATATATATATATATATATATATATATATATATGTAACTGGATTTTTCAAAGGGCCAAGCGTATTTAGGAAAATCAAAAGCACAACTTCGCGGTTATCTTAGGTTTATTATTTAACCAACAGTTTCAGTCGGTGGACCGAAAAAGCACAACTTCGCGGTTATCTTAGGTTTATTATTTACCCAACAGTTTCAGTCGGTGGACCGAAAAAGCACAACTTCGCGGTTATCTTAGGTTTATTATTTAACCAACAGTTTCAGTCGGTGGACCGAAAAAGCATAACTTCGCGGTTATCTTAGGTTTATTATTTAACCAACAGTTTCAGTCGGTGGACCGAAAAAGCACAACTTCGCGGTTATCTTAGGTTTATTATTTAACCAACAGTTTCAGTCGGTGGACCAAAAAAGCACAACTTCGCGGTTATCTTAGGTTTATTATTTACCCAACAGTTTCAGTCGGTGGACCGAAAAAGCACAACTTCGCGGTTATCTTAGGTTTATTATTTACCCAACAGTTTCAGTCGGTGAACCGAAAAAGCACAACTTCGCGGTTATCTTAGGTTTATTATTTACCCAACAGTTTCAGTCGGTGGACCGAAAAAGCACAACTTCGCGGTTATCTTAGGTTTATTATTTAACCAACAGTTTCAGTCGGTGAACCGAAAAAGCACAACTTCGCGGTTATCTTAGGTTTATTATTTACCCAACAGTTTCAGTCGGTGGACCGAAAAAGCACAACTTCGCGGTTATCTTAGGTTTATTATTTAACCAACAGTTTCAGTCGGTGCACCGAAAAAGCACAACTTCGCGGTTATCTTAAGTTTATTATTTACCCAACAGTTTCAGTCGGTGGACCGAAAAAGCACAACTTCGCGGTTATCTTAGGTTTATTATTTACCCAACAGTTTCGGTCGGTGGACCGAAAGGTCGGTCTGTTGGGTAAATAATAGTCGAGAAGTCGAAACTGTTGGGTAAATAATAAACCTAAGATAACCGCGAAGTTGTGCTTCTGATGTTCCTGTATATATATATATATATATATATATATATATATATATATATATATATATATAATATCTCCAGGATGTTTCAGCGAACAGTTTCAAAATTTATTTGAGGTAGCCTGTGGCAGATAGCCCAATTCTAGGTAATGAGGTGGCCTACTCGAAGAGGCGGACATTACTTGCACAAATAATTGAAATGCATAATCGACTAATCAACAAACATTCAGTAATTAAGTTTTTAACTAACTACCTGATTGCTCACATTGACTTTACAAATTGTAGCCGTGGAGTTCGCAACGCGGATCCACATGGAATTAATTCTCAGGATGAGACCAGTTTCGAGGTATTAATTCCCGAACTTTGCGGAGAAATGCATTGGCGTTCCAGTTAATTTTGTGCTTCAATGCATTAGGCGACGTTTTGTTAAGAAACTAACTGGAACGCCAATGCATATCTCCGCAAAGTTCGGGAATTGATATCTCATAACTGGTGTCATCCCGAGAATTCGTTCCAAGTTGATCCGCCTTGCGAACTCCACAGCTACAATTTGTAAATTGAAAAAAAAAATTAATTATGGAGTTTTACGTGCCAAAACCACGATCTGATTATGAGGCACGCCACAGTGAGAGACTCCGGAAATTTGGACCACCCGGGGTTCTTTAACGTGTACCTAACTCTAATTACACGGGTCTTTTAGCATTTCACCCCCATCAAAATGCGGCCGCCGTGGCCAGGATTCAATCCCGCGTCCTCGTGCTCAGCAGCCCAACACCATAGCCAATTTGTAAATTGCAATATGGACCATCAGGTAATTAGGTAAAAACCTAATTATTGTTTTTTAGTAATTTGATTATGCATTTCAATTTATTGTGCAAGTAATGTCCGCCTCTTCGAGTAGACCAGTTCATGAACTAGAATTGTGCTCTTTGCTACAGGCAACCTTTGAGAATTTTTGAAAGTGTTCGCTGAAACACCCGGTATATGCACGAATAGAAAGGAAACCACGATGCCCCATTTTCAAAATTCATATCTTAAGAAGCCAAACAAACAATGACACCAAGCAGTAACACCACAGAGCACCTCTAGCACAGCAGCCCGGTACGCAAACCATTTGGCCACAGGCGCATACCATTAGCTGCAGACGAAATAGAACATCCTTAAAATTTTTCTAGGTGCAAGCCAACTCGTTCAGCCACTTGGCTCGTTTTATTGCAATATCAATTATTTGAACCCCCCCCCCCCCCCCCGCGATGTCTCACCGTCGTGAATAATTAAACATAAAAAATACCCATTCTAACCAACATTACTTACATAAATGTAGCGTTTCCATTTTTGTCAAAGTTTGAACGGAAGGTGCCGAAATTTGTTTAGGCATGCTGGTGTTCCACTCGCAGAGTATTGCGGCCAGAAAAAGCTGTATTCTGCGACCTCAGGTTAGACAGCTTTGCTTGCTGCAATGAATTCTAGCATAGACTATGCATACCCTGCCGGCTTGTGCCATCGTTTTTCCCAGACGTAGTCACCATGTTAGCGTAGGTAGAATAGTACCTCTCGGTGCGGACTTTCTGCAGTGAAGCACTGCGTCGCGCATTCCCGCAAACATGTCTCCGCGTGTTGTTAGAACACCGGCTGAGGAGTTCCAGCGAAACGCTAGTCGCACTGAGGCAAAGCGGGTCGTATGCGCCAAGACCACTCTGTTCGTCCACACGCAGAAACAATGTGCTGCTGCATGTGTGGCGCAAGCTGCAGCTCAATTCTGGAGGCGCCAAGACGTGGAGCTGAGGGAGCAGGAGGCCGAGGCTGATAGAGAATACCTAGCACAGATGCCCGATGCGGCAACCATTACGCCATTGATGGTTGCCCTGCCCCTAACAGCGTGCCTCATAAGCGCATCGTGCTTTTGGCGTATCAAATCCAGGTAATATTTGAAAATTGATCAGCATGTCACTGCGCCAAAATGTAGGCCGTTCCGGAAAGCAATGCAATGTAAAATTGTAGAACGAGACCAAAGGGAATGCAGTAAAAACTTTTGAGAGTTCGATGCTCTTCCTACGCCTATCGCCGAGAGTTGACGCGGTTGAGTGCTGTGTGCAGTGATGGTGCACCTATGCCCCCCCCCCCCCCCCCCCCCGTCTCGCTCAGCAAGCCCTTAATTGTCTTTAATCAATTGCAACTGGAGGTTGAATCACCTTACACCTTTTTGTGTATATTTGACAGAACTGCCTGAAAGTTGTGTCCATGCACAGCATGTATCCTGGCATATAGTTAGCTAAATTAGTCATGACGCTTCCTGTTATCATTACAGAATAGTGGTTCCCTTTTCCATCTATATAGCGAAGCCTCCCTCGCAGCTGGAGTTCACCATACCAGGCGGCAAGTAGCATTGACTTTCTTCTGTCTTCTGTCATCTTGGATGCAGCAAATGTTCTTAGGCTAAAAAAAAATGGGGCTGCTCCACACCAGTGGTGCGAAGTCTGAAGAAACAGCGAATCTGGTTGGCCTTCCCTACGCACTTGGCTTTTCATTAGCTTTAACTTAGTTCTCTCTTAGCTTTAACTTGGTTTTTTTTTACTTTCCTGGCGATGCGGGATTCGAACCCGGGTACCCACGGTCCTAAGGCGAGCCTCATAGCCACTAGACTTGAGACCCACGCTTGCTGGACATGCATTCATGGAAACCATACGATTGCGTTGTACCGCATAAGAATGGATAGTTGGGCGAGTTGGTACGGTAACATATTCTTGATATAAGCGCGAAGAAGACACGGACGGAGGCGGAAGAAGACAGGACGAGCGCTAAGTTGTCAAGGATGTGCCCTATCAAAAAGAAAACTTGAGCGGGGGGGAGTAAGAAGAAAAAATGATTGTGGCGTTAGGCACGTGTCCCCTTTAACACAGTGTGACACAGGCATAGTCTATCACATTCCACTCAAGTGCGGTAAAGCTTATATTGGACAGAGCGCCAGATGCCTCAATATTAGACTAAATGAACATCAGCATTCTCTTAACAACCCCAACGCTTCTCATCTAGCCTCGCATTGTTTTACGTGCGGTTGTAGGCCATTGTTTGAGGACACAAAAGTCCTTTCTAGACACAAATGCCAAACTACACGCGAAATTATTGAGGCATTTCACATTAAAAGACTAGGAGAAACTTGTGTTAGCCAGGCATCATTATCATTGTCAGAAGGTGAATTTCAATATTTGCTCAGCACGTGCGTCAGTGCGAAGTAGAGTTTCTTCTTTCTTTTTTTCTTGTTTAAATTTTAGCGGCTTCACAATTTCCTGATTAGATTTGTCTGGTAACTGCTATCCTTTTGACCATGTGATGTTTTCTTTGCTACGGTTTTTGCAATCACTTATATATATATATATATATATATATATATGTTTGTTATTCCCAAGAAAGATTTATTTGTGAAATAGCGCTCGTCCTGTCTTCTTCCGCCTCCGTCCGTGTCTTCTTCGCGCTTATATCAAGAATGCGTTGTACCGACGATTGTAACACAACTTCCTATGAGCGAGAGACAAAAAATGACCGTTGTGTCCATGGTAGAAACTCTTGATCGGTGCGAAGTATTCAGAGTCGCTCGCGAGTGGTAGCGCGGCTGACTGATATCTGCTCACTATTTCCCGGCTTTCGGTATACCGTTCAGATTCCTTTACATCCACTTAAAAGAGCCGACGTTGATTGTGAATTATAACAACCACGCAAAATATTTTTAGTTATGAATCACTGCATTTAGAAGTCGTCACTGCAAATAAAATGTGCCATTGTTCCATCTACATTTTTCAGATCCAACGCCCAAGGAAGTCATTCCGTACTACGTAGACTACGATAATTGCTTCGTAATTGATGTGGAGTATCATGGACACCGTAAGCCATTACACGATGTGATATTTGTACGTGTGTGCTAGTGTAGAGGCCATAGGGGCAAGATGATGAATAATCGCGGGATTGAATCCCGGCCGCGGCGGCCGCATTTCAATGAAGGCGAAATGCAAAGACGCCTGTGTGCTTTCGTTGTAGTGCACGTTAAATAACCCCAGGTGGTCTAAATTAATCCGGAGGTCTCCACTACGGCGTGTCTTATAATCAGAACTGGTTTTGGCACGTAAAACACCAGAAAGGATACGGTGAATAGAAATCTGCACAGGCTCCACAGCGACTGCCTACTTCAGCCGTTGTGGTCCGTCCGTCCGTCCGTCCGTCCGTCCGTGTCCATCCGTCCGTGTCCATCCGTCCGTCCGTCCGTCCGTCTGTCTGCCCGTCTGTCTGTCTGTCTGTCTGTCCATCTGTCTGTCCGTCTGTCTGTCGAAGAAATAAATAAAAATTCACAATGATAATGTTGTAAAATAAGCAGTATGCCTACCGATGTTCGAATGTATTGATGGCAGCCAAAAATTTACATAAGAGTCAAATCTGGTTGGGTTATTATTAACGAGACGAATACACAATAATATAATGGATGAAATTTAAAAAATATATAGGCTTGAACAAGAGCATGATGTGATTAAACTGGACTACTTTATCTATACAGAATATCATGAAGCGTTGAATTAGATTGGAAACATTTGAACGGCATGTAATGAATGTTAGTATTCAAATAGCTTGGTTATGTAGGTATTTTAGTAGCATCAGGTAAGTTGGATTGTTGTTTTCCCATGGCGATAGAGATGCAGTAATTAAGATGGCTATGGATGAAGGCGAAGTATACTTTTAGCAAGGTGGACGTGATAAAATAATGACATGCTTTCAGCAATACTCATATGCCATACATCAACTTTCGTTGATTCTACGCAATGTGATATTTCTACTTGAGGTTAGAATCTAGTATTACTCGAAGAAATGGGTACTTATCAACAGCGTGAATAAAATTATTGCCGAAGGTAGTTACAGGGTAACGTGAAATAATATTGTGACTGGAACCGTTATGGATCGTTGGGACTGGAATGGGATTCGTTCCAAGAGGGTTTAAACACGAACTTGAATGTTTACAAAGAAGGGCTGCACGGTTTATTTCGTCCAAGTATTCTTCCACCGACTCGATAATAGAGATGCTAAATGTGTTTTAACTACTGCGTCTATCGCATCGGTGCCTAGTGACAAAACTAAAATTTCTATTTTTGTTTTCTAAACATCATTTTTACGTGGATATTTCCGATTACTTAGTTCCTCCCTCCCCCCCCCCCCCCAAAAAAAAAAAAAAAGCGGGGCAGCTCGGACTAGTGGTGCACGGCTGGAGTAAACAGCGGAGCTGGTGATCGACCTAGATTCTTCCAAGTTTTACTGGGCTTGGCTAAGTTTGCTAGGAAATGCTAAGAGCTGCTAGGCACGGCATTCGGAATCGGCTCGCCGCCGACGCGCAGATTCTCGCTTCACCGCGCGACGCGCTTCAAGACGAGCGGCTTTTGCTTCGGGTGACCGGATCTTGTCAACTCTACATGTACTCGCGACAGAGTCAACGAAAGTTCTGCCACCATCACGGCTGCTCCGAGCTTTATCTCCCCGGCGACGTCACAGCCAAGCTGCGCCTCCACACTTGGCGAGGTGTGGCTGGTCGAAACCTGCCGAGCCGCCGCCAGAGGCCCCTGCTGCAGTCACGGACACCCCGCGTGTTCCGGGCGAACGCGGCGAAAAGAAAAAACGCGAACGGCGTCGGCAGCAGCTCTGCGCGTTGCCTCGTTGGTGCTGCTACAATTTCTTTTCTCTCTCTCTCTAGCTCTCATTTTCTCTTTCTCTCTCCCGAGCATAGCGCGCGCCACGTGAATGCTCTCCTTCCCTCTACTTAACGTCCCATGTCAAGACAACATGTGCACGGCACGGAGAGGAGGCGAAGCACGCGCCCCTCCGCGAGGTGGTTGCTAGGCAACGCGCAGTGACGTCATCGTTCAGCGAGTTTTTTTTAACGCGATCCACGGAATGACGGTCGGCTTAAACAGCTCCGCTGTTAAAAAGCGAGCCCTTAGAAGAAAAAAAAAATTGTAACGTGCACTGGAGGCGCAATGCTAAAGAGACAGAAGACCTGATGGGCACCTAGCTAGTCCTGGCTTTTGGGCTAGGCTAAGAACTACCCAAGTCTACCCCAGCATTTTCCGAAATTTATTAATCATTGATCTATTATTGATTAGCTATTGATTGGCTATTGACTATCGCAAGCTATTGGTCACGTATTTGAGTTGGCTAAGCACTACGAAGTCATCCGCAAGCTTTCCGGAATGTATTGATTATTTGTCGATTATAGATTGGCTATTGATTGGCCATCTATTCGCTATCGCAAGGGCACGTATAGGCTAAGTACTACCAAGTCAGCCCCGGCATTTTCCGAAATTTTCCGGCTTAGCTATTGATTCACTATCGATTGATTACCGATGACTGACTAAGGTTAAGGTTCCGTACTCGGACCTCTGCTCTTCCTTATTTTTATTAATGATATTTCTATTAATGATTGCGCACTGTACTGTAATGTGGAAAGTGGGGCGGATTGCATACAGCTGCAGGAAGATCTACATCGTATCAAAATGTGGTGCAGTTTAAACAGAATGAATTTGAACATTAATAAATGCGTGCATGTCAGCTTCACAAAAAAGTTAATAAACTGCGGTATCGCTACTATCTAGATAATCAAGTTGTTCGCCAGGAATCTTCGTATAAGTATCTCGGAGTGACTTTATCTGAGGATGGATCATGGTCCGAGCACATTGACTGCATTGTGCGCAAGGCCGGAGCTTCACTTGGTTTCCTTCGAAGGAATCTCAAGCACGTGGGAAGTCACGTCAAAGAGGCTGCATACAAAGCCTACGTAAGGCCATTACTTGAGTACGCCTGCCCTGTGTGGGATCCGTCCCATTCCGTACGAATAAAAGCGTTGGAACGCATTCAGTCTAGCGCGGCAAGGTATGTCCTGGGGCGGTACAATCGGTTTGATAGTGCAACGGAATTAAAAAGAAATCTAGGATGGACTCCTCTAAGCGAACGCCGCAAGAATCTTCGTCTCCAGCTTTTTTACACTATATATCATAATCAAACTGGAATCAAGGCCTCATTACCTATACTCCACATTACTTATCCACCCGAAGAGACCATGTGTTCAAAGTTCGGGAATATGCCCCCAGGACGAACCTTTTTAAGTTTTCTTTCTTTCCGAGGACCATATCGGAGTGGAATTTGTTACCGGCTGAGGTTGTGAGCCAAAACTCTGTTGACTTGTTTTTCTCTGTATTATGCCCCTCGCAATAATGCCAATGTCGCTGCGAGTTTTGTTTGAATAAAGTAGTCGCAACCATGCTTAGCTAGACTTACCCAGGCTGAGCTTCGGTAGTTCACAGGTCTTAACAAGCCATGTGCCATTGTGCTGGAACCCTTTCTAGGATCACTAGGGAAAAGACAGAATGACTGCGGAGAGTGTTGAAGTGACTGAAGAATGGTTACGGTAAGGTTCGTGTTACTGGATGAAAAAAAGTGCTTGAAGGTGTGTCCTGTGCCATTAGGACGATTTTAAAGGTTCATAAAGGGACTATTTAATAGTCGTCTCTGTACCTCTTTTATTCAAAAATGCGGTAATTATATTGCATTTCTGCTTTTGTATTTCTCAGCTTGAGTTATTTCGGCCTCCTAGTATTGTATCTTTGCTTCCCTTAACAGCTTAATAAGTATACAATAGTAAACTATGTAACGGCAGCAGCAGCGGGCAAAGTGACCTTCACTTTAGCGCAAACTGAGCGGCGACAACAAAGCACGACCAAATATATGAGCCATCTGCAGCTGGCTTTCAAGATACGGCACGCGCGGCCGCGTACGGCCGCGCAAACTACGCTGTTGCTGGCGGACTAGAAGCATTGGCACCGGAGAGGTGATGGGTAGACATGCATAAGTTGTGAAAAGCAAGTAGGGAAATCCGAATCAACTGCGGAGTTTAAGAATGCTTACGCATTAATAGACAATGCTCAGAATCCCTGTAGCATTTTATTCTCTCAATTGCAACAAATTTAATAAATTTACCCAAGGCAATATTCGTCAATATTCGCATAACACAGTGGAGGCAACTGAAAAAAAAGAACGATAAAGCATGCTCAGGAAAGCATTTCTTGCGTTTGACGCCAATTTCAACAGGCGCATCAGAGTTGGGCCCGATCTACAGCTTCCGCTTAAGATGTCAAGTCAGAATGAACGATAAATGCTGCACCTCAGTCATGCTCAGGAAAGCATTTCTTGCGTTTGACGCGAATTTCAACAGGCGCATCAGAGTTGGGCCCGATCTACAGCTTGCGCTTAAGATGTCAAGTCCGAATGAACGATAAATACTGCACCTCAGTCACTATTCTAACGTGGCTGTGTCTCAAAAATTACCTAATATACGTGCTTTTTTAAATTCAGAATGCACACTGTGGACACATAGAGAGCTGAAGGACGCAGTGCCACAAAACTGCATCGACCATTTTGTGGACACGTGTGGCGTCATAGTGCCAGAGCACAGCAGAGACTTGTGTCCGGACGGCGAAGGTGACTACTAGTGACAAAGGCGGTAAGTTGAGCACCTCAATAAATGAATAATGCATGCTTTGGTTCCAGACGACCAGCAACGCATGCTTTTTTTTATCAGTGGCAGCACTGCTCTTTGAATGTGTAAATATCGGTATTGTTAGAAGAAAATTTGCTTCGGTGCTCTGTTTTATGAGCGCAGCTCTTGCGCGCCCGTTTCTGCGGCGATCGTCGGCGTTGTCCCTTGGCGTAACTGAGCGAACGAGCACAGCGAAAGATAAAATCGAACGCAGAGCGCAGCGGGAGACGAAAAGCGTTGGGCCGCGTCAGACGGAAGACGACCGCTACGAGATGGCGCCGCAGGAGCGCACCGTCTACGCATCCGCGGCAGCGGTGGCACCGGCCGAGCGGGGGAGAGGAAAAAAGTCACCAGAAAGCTCGCCTTTGTCGCATAGCATTCGCAGCAAGTGTTTCCCGGTAAAGGTTGCTAATACATAAGCTGTAGTTGCAGGGAAGCGGCAATTGTGTGAGCGGTCTATATAGTATAGCACCACGAGTCGCGGCTCTGCAAGTCAGTGTGGGGATCGGTGCGATGCATTATTATATAGCGAAATGAAAACACGTATCAAGCTGCGCTCAAATTTCGCATTAGGGAGTTTCGTATTCGTCGGTGGATTTTTTTATCTCAAGTCGTGTGCCTTTGAAACCAAGCGTGCAGACGTAAGAAAATAAGACCTCTTATCACCAAATGCAGGTGTTTCGACTGACTGGATATGAACGGGATGTTAGATGGACACCAGGAATAAGGATTGAAGATGGACCAGGCGAACGTCAGTTCCTCCTATCTGCTTGTTTGTCGCTTACCGACACGTTCCTCACAGCGTCCTATGGTTCAGTGCGCCGAGATGTATGGGTACATAATAAAATATTGCACGTCTCCTTAAAGAATTGCCCGGCAGTATTGAAGTATCGTGCTATTTATTAGTATGCTGACTCCTGACTACATCCCAATACGGTTTGAGCACGTATGGACATCGAATATTTATGGAATGTGAAATTATCTGTCGCACTGGAGAAGCTTTCAGAGAACTGACATCAAAGCGAGCATATTGGGACTGCTGTACACAAACAGCTATTTGCAATGACTCATTCAGATCAATTTAACATTGCCAAAGACACAGCTTGCGGCCTATGCCACTGTGAAAAGAACAGCAGAATCCCGTTGGAAACCCGCAGGATTACAGGTAGAGAAACAACGTAACTGTCAAAGTACTAGCATAAAACAAGCCATTGCGTTCGGTTATCACGGCGCTTTGAGTCTAAGAACGCGGAAAAAAGCTGGTAAATGAGGACAATGAGTGAAAATTCAATAAAAAAATGGTTTTTCTGGTACTTATACCCGCTTTCTGTATGGACAAGCTACATAGTTCCATTCACGGCTAAGTAATACACCGTCTTACAAGTTCAGGATGGCAACACGAGTTTGTTTGCAACAACAAAACTGACACTTAGTATGCAAAATTAGCTCTGAAGGGAAGCAGCTCCGAAGAATATCTAAGAATACCCTTATTACTAAATGACCACATCTCAACTTAAATTTCCCGTTCAAGTTCGTTTGACGCAGTCATCTCTTTGCTGGAATGCACGATGGTTTCCCGGACGATGGTGCCTACGTATTGTGCGGATAAGTCTCAATAACACAAAACGAATATTCGAGGCGCAGTGAGGAACTGCGCCCACTTACCCCCTTTTTGGATGGGATAAAGTCTCCTGAGTGTTGAAAATGTCTGCGGGAAAGCCATAATGCCGTAGGAGAAAAATGTTCTGAATGATAATGATGTGACATTCTTCCTGCCCTTAGGCTGTACATATTCAACAATATTCGCATAAAACACTTTGCATAAGTATTCGTCAATATTCGCATGAAACAGTTGAGGCAACTGAAAAAAAAAGAACGAGAAAGCATCTGAACCCTATTTACGCTTTACTAGTTGGCTTGAAGAGACCCGTGTATTCATCTACAGCATTCAGTATAAATGTGAGAAACCACCGTTGATCCCATCAAAGGCTTTAATACCGTTTTTACTGGTATTAAAAATATTGATTTCAGTCTTCCTTTGGTACAAGTGCTAAAAATACAACTAAATATGGGATACGTGAATCAGCTTTTGCTTTGTAACACTGTCGCTCGCCTATTCTTCCGCATTTTTTAGGATACAGTGTCAATCCAACTGCAAAAGCATCCGTCATTTTTAAAGGGGGCTACCGACATGTACCAGCAAATAATAGGCCAATTTCAGTACTCCCTGTGTTTTCCAACGGTCTGGAAAAAGTCATTTCTTCAAGAATAAGAAAGTTTTTTGACAAACATAAGGTACTACCCGAGTCACAATTTGGTTTCAGAACAGGTAAATCTACAGAAACAGCGTTATTAACAATGAAGGAAATTATTTTGAGCAATATTACTGAGAACTTGTATACGGTGGGGCTTTTCCTTGATTTTAGTAAAGCTTTTGACTGCTTAAATCATATGAGTCTTGTTAACAAACTTAAAATGTATGGAATCCGGGGTAAACCACTCGCATTGCTTGAAGGATATCTCCAAAACAGAAGCCAGTCGGTGTCTTTAGATAATAGACTTTCATCCTTCTTGCCTATCAGTTGTGGTGTCCCTTACGGGAGCGTATTGGGACCCCTTTTGTTCAATACGTACATGAATGATATCGTAAATATAGATCCTTCCGTTGATTTTGTGATATACGCGGATGATAGTACACTACTTCTGTCAGGCCCTAACCTTAACGATTTAATGGTGAAATGTAATGACCTACTTGTAAGGAAGAAGAAGTGCGTCGTGTAGAGCTTCGCCGCCGGATCGCCAGCGTTACTGAAGTGGGGCTCGGGCTCGACGCTGTTCCTGGTGCGCCTGGCTAAACATACGCTGTTGGGTCTTCCTGTCGGCGTCCTTCGTGTTGTTCACAGCCGTGCTAGACTTCCTTGTCATATTTGGTGGAGTTTTGCTGGGTCTCCTGTAATCCTGGAATTGCGCAGCCGGATCCTCCCTGCCATCATGACCTCCGCAAGCGCCACGTGCTTACTACCACCTGCTCCCGAGTCCTCCGTATATGCCCCGGCACACTCCGTCAGCGGGACCCTCCCATCTTTAGCGGTGCTGATGACCACGGCGTTGATGACTGGCTATCCTCATATGAACGCGTGAGTCTTAACAACAAATGGGATGACACCACGAAATTCACCACCGTCCCTTTTTACCTCACCGGAATTGCCCACTTGTGGTTTCGCAACCATGAAAACGAAGTTACAAGCTGGACTGTGTTCAAGACAAAGTTCAGCGAGGTCTTCGGCCGCCCTGCTGTTTAAAAGCTTCGTGCCGAACAGCGTCTGCAGTCGCGCTCTCAGCAGCCCGGTGAGACCTTTACGGGCTTTATCGAAGATGTCCTCGATCTCTGCAAACGCGTCGATGCATCCATGACTGAGGGCAATAAAATCAAACATATACTGAAGGGCATCGACGAGGACAAGTTTTAGATGCTGATGTCAAAGAGCCCCTCTACTGTTGCCCAAGTTATTGAACTCTGCCAAAGCTATGAGGAGCTCCGCCGTCAACGCCTCCTCACCCGCCGTCCTGTTCCCCATCAGGAATCGTTGTCCGGCTTGACCTCTCCTCTTCACGATTCCAACCTCCTCTCGCAGATCAAGGCTTTCATCCGGGAAGACGTTGCTCGCCAAGTCTCCCTTATCTCCAACCCACCGGAGTACAGTTCGTCCCTAAGTCCGACCCTACGCCACGTTATAGAAGATCAAGTGTCCGAGGTCCTTCCTCTGGAGCGGGCGCCTCAACTCACCGCCCCAGTGACTTAAGCCCGTTTCACATGGTGCGATTTTGCAGTGCGTTTTGCGCAGCTACGATTTCCGCAGATGCGAAATTCGCAATCCCGTTTCACATGGATCTACGGCAGCTGCGTTTTTCGCATACTCGTTAAGCATTCTGCCTGGCGAAGACGTATGAGCGAGCCTCCTCCTATTGTTCGTCTGTTTCCATCGCTACAGTGGCTACTACCGCATCTGCGTTTTTCGCAGAGAAGTTCAGCACGCCGAACATCGAAAAAACGCACGCACGAAGGGTCCGGTGGCCTATTTTACGCAGCTGCGAATTCGCACGTGCGAATTCGCAGACAAAATCGCACCATGTGAAACAGGCTTTACGCCGACGCCGTCGCACGACCGCGCCCACCGAGGTTCCGGGCTCCGCCTGCGATGCCTAGCCCTGATTTTACCTCCACGCCACCACGACCTCCAGTCCATCGAGCTATTAATCCCTGACGCACAGCGGACAATCCGCCCATCTGCTATTCGTGTGATATTCCCGGACATGTTCAACGCCTGTGCCGCCGCCGTCCACTTCATCCACGTGACGACCCACGCCCAGCAGCGTACGACCATCGGTTGTGTTACGGTTCAGACCGCGATTTACCTCTTCCCCGCCCTAGCCTTCGCCCAGTTTCTGACCGCCGTTCTCCTTCTCCTCGTCGTCGCTCGCTCTCCCCGATGCGTCGACGTCCCTCTACCGCTGACACGGAAAACTAAGTGGCGCAGTTTCCGAGGCAAGAACTGCGTCATCGTCGCAACGCTCAAGCCCTCTTCTTTCGCCGCCCAACTTTATTGATGTCGCTGTTGAAGGTGTCTCTGTGCTTGCCCTCATTGCCCCAGGTGCCGCCATATCTGTGATTGCCGAAAAACTATGCCGCTCAATACGAAAAGTCACGGCGCCTTTCTTCGGTCCATTACTCCGCACGGCCACAGCACAGCACGTCCAGCCAGTGGCTGCGTGCAACGCCAGACTTCGAATTCAAGGAGTGTGCTACTTCGTTGAGTTCGTCGTTCTTCCCCACTGTTCCCACGATATTATTTTAGGTTGGGATTTTCTCTCACGTGACCAAGTTGTCATTGATTGCTCCCGTGCAGAAGTCGCCTTCTCTTTGCTTGGCAATGCCATATCTGACGACGTTTCGCTTTCCTGCACCAAGTTATCCCTCACTGAGGACATCCAGATACCTCCGCACGCATCCGTTCTGGCACTTGTATCCTGTTCCATTGCCTCCGACTCTACCGTACTCTTCTCACCTTCCACTGCTTTCGATCGTCGCCACATCTCACCACTTCCTACCGCGCTGCTTGGCCTTCAAGCAGGTGCTACTCACCTTCCTGTCTACAACCACTTCCCATTCCCGATTACGTTGATTCGCGGTGAATCTCTCGGCACTGTGGAGCCTTACGACACCATTACCGCGTTGGAACTTTCTAATGGATCGTCCGAGGTCAACACCCTCTCCGGTAGTCCCGTACCTGCCACATCGCCTGAAAACGTTTTCAGCCACGTCATCGACAACGCCTTAAACCCCAAGCAGCGCCATGACCTCCTCCATCTCCTCGACAAATTTCGCCCTGCTTTTGACAGCCATAACACTTCTCTGGGTCGAACGACGACGGTATGCTACCGGATTGACACCAGTGCTCACTCACCGCTACGGCAGCGACCATACCGCGTATCTTCGACAGAACGACGCGTCTTTGATGAGCAAGTAGGTGAAACACTCATGCGTGGTGTCATTGAACCATCCGACAGTCCATGGGCATCGCCAGTTGCTTTAGTTAAAAAGAAGGATGGCTCGATCCGCTTTTGCGCGGACTACCGTCGCCTAAACAAAATAACCCGAAAGGATGTTTATTCATTGCCACGGATCGATGACGCCTTAGACTGCTTACAAGGTGCGGAGTTCTTTTCCTACCTTGATCTACGCTCTGGTTATTGGCAGGTGCCATTGGCTGCAGACGATAAGCCTAAAACAGCTTTCATCACACCAGATGGCTTGTACGAATTTCGTGTGATGCCATTCGACCTTTGCAACGCGCCCGCGACTTTTGAGCGGATGATGGATACGATTCTTCGAGGCCTCAAATGAAACACATGCTTGTGTTATTTGGATGATGTAGTAGTGTTTGCACCAAATTTTCCTACTCACCTTGATCGCTTGGAGTAGGTTTTACGCTGTCTCAGTGACGCTGGCCTCCAACTCAACCTGAGAAAATGTCACTTTGGGGCACGCAAGCTGACAATGCTCGGGCATGTTGTGTCGAAGGACGGCGTTCTCCCCGACGCCGCAAAGCTCCGTGCTGTTAAAGAATTCCCAAGGCCAACGTCTCTAAAAGACTCGCGTAGTTTCATTGGCCTCTGCTCGTACTTCCGCCGCGCTGAGGCTCCAAGAGTACGACATCCGGGTTGTCTACTGCTCAGACAAGAAGCGCGCCGATGCCGATGCTCTTTCGCGCTCGCCTGTCCACACCGACATTGTCAGTGTCTCCGTCCTAGACGACCCACTTCCCCCATTCGCTTCTGTCGACAGGACTCCTGGATTTCATCTTTGATAGATTACATCTCAGATTCACCTGAACGCCCACCATCCCGAGCGCTCCGCCGGCAAGCTTCGCACTTCGCCATCCGCGACGGCATCGTCCATCGCCGTAACTATAGTTCCGACGGCCGCAAATGGCTGCTTGTAATACCCCGGCAGCTCCGCACTGATGTATGCGCCGCTTTCCACGCCGACCCTCAGTGTGCACACGCTCGTCTCTTTAAGACCTACACCAGACTACGTCATAGGTTTTATTGGCGTGGTATGTACACATTTGTGCAAAAGTACATTCACTCTTGCACAGAATGTCAACGCCGCAAGCCTGACCCTTGCCGCTCTTCTGGACCAATGCAACCTTTGCCGTGCCTTTCACGACCCTTTGATCGGGTTGGAATAGACCTATATGGGCCTCTGCCATACACAGCTGCTGGCAATCGCTGGGTCATTGTAGCTATAGACCACGTCACGAGGTATGCCGAAACGGCCGCTCTACCAGCCGCGACTGCTCGTGACGTTGCCTCCTTCCTGCTTCAACGCTTCGTTCTACGTCACGGCGCTCCCCGCGAACTACTGAGCGACCGAGGCCGCGTCTTTTTCGCCCATCTCCTTCAAGAACTTCTCACTGAATGCCGCATTATTCATCGCTGTACCACCGCATATCACGCGCAGACAAATGGATTGACAGAACGCTTTAACCGAACTCTTGGCGACATGCTTTCGATATATGTCGCCTCCAACCACGCCAACTGGGACCTCATCCTTCCCTATGTCACGTACGCATACAATACGGCACCCCAGGCAACGACGGGCTTTTCTCCCTTCTTTCTTCTATATGGCCGAGAACCGTCATTTCCGATTGCAACTATTCTTATCAGAGGGTACACTAGTTTCCGAAGCCGCCTGGTACGCAGAAGAATGTCGGCAACTAGCTCGCTCCCTTACAACGCAAGAACAAGAGCTACAGAAATTTCGTCATGACGACGGGAGCCCCCACACCAAGTTATCGCCTGATGCTCTCGTTTGGTTGTGGGTGCCTCCTACTTCGACACCAGATATCTCCTCCAAGTTTGTATCCCGATACCATGGACCGTACCGGGTTCTGCAGCAAACTTCTCCGGTGAACTACGTCATCGAACCTCTGACGCCCCCTACGGACCTGCGTCGCCGAGGTCGCGAAACTGTCCACGTCGATCGGCTCAATCCGTATCACGAGCCCTTCGTCCTCACGACGCCTTAGGCCTCCTGTGCTGCTCCGTCTTCATTGAGGGGGGAAGATGTAAGGAAGAAGAAGTACATCGTGTGGAGCTCCGCAGCAGGATCGCCAGTGCTACTGAAGTGGGGCTCGGGCTCGACGTTGTTCCTGGTGCGTCTTGCTAAACCTACGCTGTTGTGTCTTCCTGTCGGCGTCCTTCGTGTCGTCCACAGCCGTGCTAGACTTCCTTGTCATATACTAATTAAATTGTCTAGGTGGTCAAGGATGAATAAGTTAAAAATAAATTCTACGAAGTCCAAGGCTATAATATTTGGCGCAAGAAAGAAACCGCTAATACCGCACTGCATGCTTCACTTTGAAGATCACCAAATAGAAATAGTTGAAGTGCACAAGATTCTTGGAGTATCTTTTTCGTGTTATTTCAACTGGGATGCCCACACTGACCTTGTCTGCAAGAAGCTCTCTTCCGTCTGCGGGACTCTGTCGCGATGTCGTGAAACTTTACCTTTGAAATGTAAATTACAAATTTATTACGCACTTTTTTTTCTCACCTTAACTACTGCAGTTTAGTATGGGCCACAATGAACAAAACAAACATAAATAAAGTTCTCGTATTGCAAAAGAAAATTGTTTGCATGATCGCCAATGTTGATAATAAAACTACTTCCAAGTATGCATTTGAAGCACATAACATTGTCCGAGTCAATCATTTGTATAACTTTAGGTTGTTACAAAAAATATATTTTTCAACGGCAACCATTGCCGATTTTTATTCTACTCTGGCATCTTTGGACATGCGTCGGGCCAACATAAACACAAGAACTACTAATACATGGAATATACCTCGTTTTCACACTAATTATAAATTACAAATGTTGTCTTATAACCTGCCCCATGTTCTAAACACGTATAAACATACAATAGGATGCACCAAAGCTGGACTGCGGAAATATTTTGTTGAAATGTGATTTTATGTCCTCGGCTTGTAGATGCCGCATGTTTTGCTTGATTGTTACTATTATTATTTCTGAACATATGTATGACCATTTCAGCGTTTTCATTTTCGATTTCATTGTTCGAATTTTGTGCAAGGATTATTAGACTCTCTAGGCATAAATGGTGAATGTTCTCTTTATTGAATGTTACTATTGTATGTGTGTTTGTTGAACATTTCCTGTACCACTCGTGTGCTACTGCTTGTAGGGGTTTTCTGGACACAGTCAAGCTGCGCATGCAGCTTTTTGCCAGAAAACCCTCCAGCTGAACCTGGAAAATAAACTTATACTTATATACTTATATACTTATACAATTAACAGAAAATCTACACAACGCACAACATGCTCCAATGAAGAATATAGAGAGAAACATTGTGCGGCCACGGAATCTGTATTCTCTCAGTGCAGTCCTACGTTGTTTTCGGACACATGACGGTTTTTCGTGTCATCACATTGACCAACACCACCATGTTGTTAACGATCATAACTATACCGTGAAATCCAGAACAGGAGAAACTCCTGTGCAAAGGAAGTCAGCTTAATCCTTTTTTGGGACATCCGAAGGCATGCTATGCATGCAATTGCTTTAATATAGTTGCTCTATCGTGTCAAATGCCAACTTCGACTGTGTTTTTCTCGCTCTGGTCATCGCTTATTTATTCCCGACAACACCTGTCACCAGCGCGCAGTCGTAAATATATTATTATATGAGTTTTTCTCTATTAGCCGCACTCACACTGACAGTCCATGCCCTGTCTCTATTGCGAAGTGTGTCACATGTTCAAAAGAAAATAAACAGCAACTATGTATAAATAAAAGTGCGGGTGAAATTCTCGATACTCAAAAGTAACTGCAGGAGCAAATAGGGATGCTCCTTTTAACTATTACTCACATTCGAAGTTTGTTATGGTGATTTTGAGGCAATTATAATCCTCAAAAGCTATTTTCCTACCGTACAAGTATTCACTGTGTGAAGAGCAGCAGTTAAGAATTTCCATGAATAATGCCGAATTCAAGAAAGGTATCCATTGCTTTTACTGTGACGTTGTGCACACCAAACAGATTGTAGAGTAAAACTAACGCAGTCTAGCAGTCGGAATTTTATTGGGCTATAAATGGAAGCTTCAGAGCGCAGTCAACTCCTATCCCCAACCTATCGGATACTCCTATGCAAGTGCGAGAAGTATTGCAGCTAGGTTGGTATCCGAAAAGCGTCAACACGATAAGCATAAAGTTTGCAATGTTTATTGCTCAGATTAAAGTTCAGCTGATGGCAGCAATCATAATATTAATTTCTAGCTTCAAATGTATGAGAGTAAGTGAAGTAATATTGATTCCGTCTTGCAGTAATTAAATATGAAGCACAAAATGTAATAATGAGTTAGTATACACGATAAACTCGTATCACGATTTGGTAAACTTGTTAAATATTCGAACGCGGACAGATGTAGTGTATCAGCGTGCAGCATACCGCAAATATGTCACAGGTAAGTTCTTCAAAAGCTTTATTTCGAAAGCTTTGATAAAATGAGGCCCGCAAAGTATATGTGAAATTGGTTCGCTATATGAAGGTGGCATAAATGGCAGCGAATTTATTTGTTTATTTACCTTTGGAAAAAAAGTAATCGTGTAGTTTTTATTGTAAGTCTATTGTTTCGATTTGAGCTTCTCGCTAGAAAAAAAAAACCTTTTTTCCAAAATGAGAAATCCTCTTCCTGCAGATAGAAGACACAAACTGTGTAATTGTGACTTGCAATAATGTGGACACTCCAGGTGACTTTTCCCGTCGGCGTCACCGTCAGGTTCCGTATAAAGCCCAAGCGCGGCACTATAAGAAGATAAGAAGCTGTAGCTACGAGGGAACGCATGCGATGGTGAGCTGAGAAGGTTGGTAGCTTTGTGCGGCGAGATAGATTCTTGCTTTGGGGTAGGTTGGGCGAAGTACAGAGCAGTAACTTTCTCTCAGTGGTGAACACCTGAACCGCGTTGCCCTTCAGAGGGAGGATACAAAGGTGGGAGCGCGCAGCGGCCGCAAATGGAGCGTCGTCCACGTATGAAGGAGATGGGGTTATAGGCGACAGGCAAGGCTGGCGTCATCAGCGTACGTCAGGAGAGCACGGAAAATCACCCTGTGTTTTCACTTGCAGGGGTGCAGGATATTTGCCACCGCTGAGCAAGAGACGTTTTGCTCGTGTTAGACATCGCTAGAGCCACTCTTGGCGAAGAGGAAGCTGGACATTCCTGAAGCAGATGTCCCAGCGTCTCCAACGTGCAGCAGTCTCTGCAGAGGGGGGAGGGGTTGCCGCAAAGGAGAAGTTTATGCTCGGCGGGCAAGACGGAGCCGTCGGAGACCAAGGAGGAATGCGCGTTCTCGCCGGGTTTGTCCGTTCTCCGTCGTATGGCGTGGTGGGCGTCCTTCCCCGATGCGGCCGTCCAGGTGGCAGTGCGATCTCCCTCCTGAAGTGATGCCTCGCCAAGTCGAGTGAGCTGACTCGGGGTTACAGCAGGGACGTTGGGTTGTGCGCGCGCTTAGCCAGGTCGTCAACTGCCTCGTTTCCTACGACTCCGGCATCGGACGATACCCACTGGAAGCGCAGGTCGCATCATTGCTGCCTGCAGGCGACGCGTTGTCTAAGCGGCGGAGCTCGTTTTTCGAGGAAAAGCTGGCGAAGCGGTGGGCTCGGTCACATATAATCGCTGCACTGGTGATGTACGGCGGTATTGCGAGGATGTCAGCTGCCACGCGCGGCGTCGCGAGCTCCTCCGCTGTAGTGAAGAGAGAGAGAGAAGAGACTTTATTTGCACCCGTCCACTAGATGACGGGGTAGAGGCTTCAGCCTAAACCCACACTCATCCTCCCTAACCGTCGACCGGGATCCCTTGGGACGCGGCGGCGGTCAGGGCGAGACCGATGACTTGCCGTTGTGCATTTTCTTCTTCGTTGAGTAGCAAGGACTCCCAGGATTCTCTGCATCTATCTGGCTCACCAAAGTTAGGACAGGTCCAAGCCATGTGGACTAAGTCCGCTATACGATTACAATGCGTACACCGAGGGCTATACACCGAGGGATGCCATTTGCTCAACAGTTGTGGGTTCGGAAATACCCCTGTTTGCAGTTTCCTCCACATAACTTCCTCGCTTTTGGTAAGGTTCTTATCCGCTCTCGGGTAAGTCTTACGCCCCAGCTTATAATGGTTAAGAATTTCTTGAAAAGTGCTCAGATCGTCAGCGGTCTGTAGGGGTTCCTCGCTTGGGGGTGTTGTCGAGACAGCGCTGGAATCCCGGAAAGTGAGACCTCGGGCCAGCGCGTGCGCCTTCTCGTTCCCTCGCAAACCCTGATGAGCCGGTGTCCAGATTAGCGAAACCTGCTCCGCCGGGGGCTGTCCGACGGCTAATATGTGTACAGCTGCGGCGGAAATCCTGCCCGCATCAAAATTTCTGATTGCAGATTTGGAATCACTAGCAATAACTCTCACATTCTTTTGAGTCAAAGCCAGCGCAATGGCGACTTCTTCCGCCTCCGTTGCTCCTAAATGTCTGACGCTGCAGCACGAGATAGGGCCTCCGTTTTCGCGTGTAATTACGGCCGCGTATACTTTGCCTTGCTTGTATTCGGCCGCGTCTGTGTATATCACATCCTGCCTGCCTTCCAGCCTTTTCTGCAGCGCCTCAGCTCTGTCCCTTCGCCAGCTCTCGTGATGCACCGGGTGCATATTCTTGGGCAACGGGAGTATTCTCAGCTTGTCCCTGACTCGCGGTGGGACTTTGCCTGTCTGCTTGGAACATGCCTGGGGCTCGAACCCCAGCCGCTCCAGGATCCTTCTACCAGTCTGAGTGCGTAGCACTCTCTGATATTGAGATACTGTCGCCCCTTCAATGAGCTCGTCTAGGGTGTTGGACACGCCTAAACTTAAGATTTTGTTCGTTGATGTGTTCGGGGGAAGACCGAGAGCCGTCTTGATCCCCTTCCTAATAATGATCTCGACCTTGTCTTTCTCTGCTTTGGTGAATTTCAGGTAGGGGGCTACGTATACGACCCTGCTAATTACGAAAGATTGCACTAACCTTAGGATGTTCGCTTCCTTCATTCCCGCGTGTTTGTTTGCTATTCGCTTGAGTAATCGGCACGTCTGGCTGGTACTCGCTTCCAGTCGTTGGATCGTCTCGGCAGTTTTTGCCGTTTGCTTGAATCCGCAAACCCAAGACCCTGATACTGTCGACTGTGCGAATAATGTTACAGTTTACCCTCAGCTCAATGCCGTGCCCCGGGTCCTGTCCCCTTCCCCGTCGCCGCGTCTGTGATGTTAGGAAAAGGACCTCCGACTTCTCCGCCGAGCACCTGAGGCCAATCGGCTCTAGATATTCCTCGATAGCTTTGATTGCCCTCTGCAGCGTCTCTTCGATGTGCCCGTCACTGCCTCTGTTCATCCATAGCGTCAGATCGTTCGCGTATAGCGTATGGTTCAGTCCTTCTATGCTTGCCAGCTTCCCGGGGAGACCCATCATCACGACGTTAAACAACGTGGGCGACAGAACTGATCCCTGCGGCGTACCCTTGCTTCCCAGTTTAATACCTTCCAATGACTGCCCTCCCAAGCTGATCGTTGCCGTTCTATTCGTAAGAAAATCCTTTACATAATTGTAAGTCTTCATGCCCACATTGAGAGCTCCGAGACTCTCCAATATGGCCGAATGCTTCACATTATCGAATGCTTTAGAAACATCTAATCCTACGACTACCCTGGTGTCTACTGTTTTGTTGTCTATCACCTGTTCTTTGAGCTGGAGCATGATGTCGCATGCCGATAGATGAGACCTAAAACCAATCATGGTGTCGGGGTACAGTCCCTGATCTTCCAGAAACCTATTCAGCCTGCTCTGAATAACATGTTCCATTAATTTGCCCACGCACGAAGTAAGTGAAATGGGCCTTAGATGTTCAAAACTAGGTTTCTTTCCCGGCTTTGGAATGAAGACGAGGTTGGCATCCTTCCACGCCGGCGGAAGCTGCCCTCTGTCCCAACAGTCCTGCATGTACGCTGTCAGATTTCTGACCGACACATCGTCCAGATTTCTGAGCATCTTATTATTTATCCTATCCGGCCCTGCAGCCGTCTTAGTCCTCAGACGGTTTATGTCGGCCCTGACCTCACCTACCGTGATCGGGCTGTCAAGATCTGGGTTCCCTAAACCCGAATACTCGGGCAGGGACCCAGACCCCACACAGCTGAGATATCTATCCCTGACCTCAGCGATGAGCTCATCGGTCGTTCCTTCATATTTGTAAACGAGCTTTTGTAGCTGCTCCCTAGCCTCTAGCTTGGATTTGTCCGGGTCTAGCAAGTGCCGCAGCAGATGCCAGGTCCTTGCACTACCAATTTTGTGGTCCATTTGCTCACAAATGCTGCTCCAGTTCTGCTTGGTGAGGGTCAAAGCGTATTCTTCTATCTCCTTATTCAACGCAGCCAACTGCCTGCGGAGATTTCTATCGCCTCTTTTCTGCTCGAGCCTCAAGTTGAGCTCGTGCTTTTTGCGCCACAGGTTTATCATGTGTCTGTCAACCCGTTCCTGGTTCTCATCCACCTCGATTTCCTCAGTTGCATCGTGGACCGATTGAATAACTCCCCTGCTCCATTCATCTATGTCTTCTATGCCATCCTGGCCGGACCGACTCTCCCTGAAAGCATGCCAATTCACAGTTTCTAGCTTCTTCGTGCGAGCGACTGAAGGACCGTCCTCTATGACTATCTCAATTATTCTGTGGTCGCTACCCAGATTTTCACCCGTGTTGCACCACGTAGCCGAGATCCTGCCTCCAACCAGAGTTAGGTCCGGCGTGGTGTCTTGCGAGACACTGTTACCCTGTCTAGTTGGCCTCAAGGGATCCGTAGTGAAGGAAGCTCGACAGGCCGGGCCACACTTCTTCAAGATGCGAAGGTCCGACGCAACACAGAGAGCGGCTGCGGAGCCGTCCCGCGCAACTGAGCCGTCCGAGTTGTGTCCTCCCTGCCAGGTCGTCATGGATCTTTGTAGCCGCCTCCTGCCCTATCGCGAATCGGGGTGTGCGGTGCTTGGAGCGGACGCCCGGGAGATTGAGGCACAGCCGGAGGGGAGCACGCTAGCTCGGGCGCAGCCAAGCCGGAAGGATGGGGGTTGACTTTAATGCGGTCGAAAAGGTCAAGGACCTTTCCTATGCGTGACTACTGGAGTCCGCGCAAGAGGGACAGGATAGGGCAGGCACCCTATCTTTTCTAGTGAAGGAAGCGAACGCAGATGGCAAAACTGCAGCCTGTTCTTCTGCTGTGCGTTAAAATACAGCTACGTCAGATCGCGTTGATGCAGAAGTAGAACTAGTAGAAGCCCTTCCAGAGTTTACCGGTGTCTCTAAAGCGTGGCAGTTGCACGTCGCGTCAACTCGTCGTGGAAGCAAAAACCTCAGCAAGAAAGGAGGCGACAACTAGGGTCTGTTGCACCATGCCACTGGTATGGTTCTTGTGAAGGCGTTCATTTTCCTCGTGCAGTTGAGAAACTTCTTCGCTCAAGAACGAGCCTCCCTCTAGCACGTCGAGGAGGAGGCGGCTGATACCGGTCATGTCGCCGCCGAGGTCACCCAGTAAGGCACAAGAGGAAATATGAGAATCGCTTTGGAACTGGAAATCCGCGCGCAGGAAGCGCAGCTTCATCGACATCGCAGAAACTTTATAACATTATTTACGATGTTGGTGTTCTTGCATGAAAAGCTGCTTAGGGCACATTTATTAATTTATTCCGACTCCGGCGGATGTGCTTATCGCTTTTTCCTGAGTGTGTGTGTGTGTGTGTGTGTGTTTCTATAGTGCTCATGTTTTCAAAATGTATATTCTCCTTACTTTAAGTCATGATTATTTCTAATAATTCTTTGTATTGGCCACCTGCTATGCACTAGACTGAGAATGGGAGTATTGCACACAAAAAAAAACAAAAAAACTGGCGAATATTAGTACGGAGCTCTGCTCACAAGGTAAAAACTATTTTAGAAATAAGGAGAATGATTCTTGCTTTTAAGAAAAAGCATTCATGTTGAATCGAAACATAAAAGACATGTTCATGCCTAAGATACCTCTAACACGAACGTCAGTATCTTAGTAGACTCGGCGAAATGTGATGTTACAGAAAGATATATAAGTTTAAATGTCAAATGAAAGGGTCGCCTTTGTTTTATAGCAGGCATCTTCTAAGCCGTAAATATTTATTCCCTGTTTGAAGGATTACAAACGTCCTTGTTGTAGAGCAGAAACGATACTCCACAAGCGTTCTTGAAAGCATCTTTGCAGGATTGGGCAACCGAGTCAACGTACTCGATTTCGACCCAAAGCATGTAATCTGAAAAAAGAAGCCATAGAAACCATGCATTCATCAAAAATACCGTTTACTCTAATCATTGTACGATAAAGAATGTGCATAACACGGATTGTGCATGTTCTATATCGTGCATCTATGACAGCATAGTTAACAAAAATGATAAGGTCATGGTGGAAAGCAAAAATTACATAGAAAATTTTAAAAAAATGCAAAGGAAGCTGGAATAAAGAAAATAGGGCTGCGAGCCCTATTGAGTCAAGTTAAGCAGCACAGCCTGTGCTGTAACAAAGTTTTAGTTACAAAACTTGGCCCCTGTATGTTTCACTTTGCAAAAAATTTTCAGTGTCACCCATTGTGCAAATAAAATTAAGCGCGCATACCATAGCGGCTTGGGGAAACATTAGAACACAGTAACTTAATGCCGACTGAAAATACAGCCAGCTTGATGTGTCTGATTTCTACTGCGCCTATATATCATTTCCTAGCAGGCGCCTGTTTGCTGTCTCGATAAGAGGGTTTACTGTGTAAGAAACTGTGCCACATGTCATTAAAGCAAAGGAATCACTTGGTCATTATAAACAGCGGCATTCATATGTATCTGTCATGAAGGCTCTTTCTCCAAACTATAACCTTATAATATTACTGACCACTGATAGAGATAGCAAAGTGCTCTGATTTTTAACCCCGCAGCTTGCCAACCGTATCAACATGCATTTTACACTGATAATGCATTCAATTATAGACTACGTTCTTGTACACGAGCAATCTTGCTTCCTTAAAAATTGCGGTCTCGAACGGCATGAAAGGCAATTATTAGCATAATGTTTTACGAATATTTAGATTGCTATTAGATTACGATATCGAGGAACCATCTTGCACAGCAGGAGACAACCTTCGGAAGGGTGTCTTCAAACGAGAGTGCTACCCCTTCATGTTTATCATGGAACACCTCTCGTCGCGTTGAATCGCTGCCCATCCGAAGATATATGCGATAATGGACATTGCAATTCGGTACCCTGTGACCACATTAAGAACTCCCGTTCCAGCGGTCTCCACTTGGCACCAGCGAGAATTTTTTTAAAAGTTTCATTAAAACATGAACGGTTACTTTGATTCACCTGTATGACATTTGGGGTTTATTAGGTCTCTAGCGACATGTTCCTAGTGCCTTCGGTAAGGCTATCAGTTCTCCTATGAATGCTTAGGGAATTCGAACTTTCGAACATCTGAAATGATTCCTGGCAAGATAGAACCGGCAGATGATGATGATGAATAAACATTTATTAGGCCCAAAATATATTGGTGGTGCCCACAGGTACCAGACGGGGTGGTTCCCTAGTTACGGGACCCATATGTTCCCAGCAGCTCCTGGTCCACATGCATAAATTCTATCTTGTCTGTTCCAGTCGGGTATTTGTAATGCGCTTATGAGCCAACAACTTATGCTAACACGTCACCCTGTTATCAAAGTTGAATGCGTTCAATTTTATACAAGCGTTCTCGCATTTCCTACTGAGAGTAAGTGGTCGAGCCACAGACGGAACAAGGATGCCGGAATGTCTTACGTTTTGTGTTGTCGAAAGGAATTATGCCGACAAAACAGGTCTTGTTGTCATTGTAGGGAGTCACAACAAGATGCGGATTGCTGATATCTGAAAGAGCATGAAAGAGGCGGCATTGCTGTATATAGCTGGAATCAATTGTTTATGTTTGACGTTCAAGCATTGGGAATGTGCTATTCATCGGCTTATCTGTTTACAGCCATTTTACAAGAACATGTATTTAGAAAGCGAGAGAGCTTTTACCTAGAGCTAAATCAAATTGTGTTATTGAAATGCATGTGAAACGGTGAAATGCTCTTGCAGAACAACCGGTCGATTAGTATGAATAAATTGTCTGCATTTAAAGAAAAAGATAAAATGTTCTTGCTCCTGAAATAAACATGATTACTTAGGGCATGAGACAAGTCACAAAATTTGCATAAGCAAGTTTAAATAAAGAAACACACAAACATTAAAGCGGAATTTTTAAAACTCCTTAAGGTAGCACCACAAAACACAAGTGGTAGTTATTGTGAATTGTGGCGAATCGCTCGGTAACTGACGAATGACGAATCCCTCGGGTAACTTAAGAACCGCTTCATTCGGTGATACCACCACCGTTTATATATAAAACGAGTCCTATAACGTACGCGCAAAATTACATCTGAAAAGCAACATACACAAACAAATAACACACACGTGATCTGTCAAAATCTCGCCAGATCGGCTGCCGAAAAAAAATCAGAGCCCTACCACTACTGTAAAGATGGAAGCCAGCGAAGCTGTGACTATGGCTAGTCTGCTGTAGTGAATATTGCTATAGTTAATTTATATATTATATTATATTATTATATATATTGAGCGTCTTCGGCATGTTCGTTAAAGCGAAAGCACACCGGTGTCTTGTTTTCGCCCGGCGCGATGGCCAAGTAGGGTTTTGCTGCGCCATGTCCACCCCATCGTCATAGACTAGCGTATGAGCCACAGTGTTCATAGCCGCGACACACTGCACGGCAGCGTCAGGATCCTGTACACATCTCCAACGCAGGTATTTTTTCTTGCCTTTCTTCTTTCTTACTTTCTCTCCTGCATTATTTCTTCCCTTCCTTCCTTCCTCCTTTCTTCTCCCTGGCTCACAACCCGCATATCGAATGCGGGTATGCGCCAGACGTGATTTTATTATGGTTAATCGTGACGTTACTGACGAGCATATGATGTTATTGATGTCGTGACCTATCAATCATGTTACTCATCCGTTCTTACACCTGTGCTAAGGCACAACTGGCGAGAAACCGCCATGCACATGGAGCCAAAATACTGATGATGATGATTTTTATACACGTGGACGCGAGATCCTGGAACCTATCCCTTAACAGCTACGCTGTAACAACGGCTTGCCTACTGATAGTAGAAAATTTTAACATACTCTCACGAATGCCTAAGATAAAACATACCTTCCCTCAGGACAATGGAAGAGTAACTTAGACTTTCGTACCCTGACCGACGAATGTGCCAAAGTTTCGATAGTATACATCGCGCATTTTACTGCTCCAAAATAAAATATACTGGTTGAAATAATGCCCAGGACTTCAAGTGTCATTGATTACCTGGTTTTGAATGGTTTGAGAGCTCTGTTACTGACAAGTAAGCTTATTTTGCTGCCCTGCCCAAAAATGTCGCCCCGAATAAAGCTGCATCGTATAGAAATTTCAGCATCATCTATGTGAAATAGTCTAATACTAAACAAGAGATGCTGTCCTCGGTTGGTGTAAATGATCCCCATAATACCCAGCGTATCATTTTTGATACGCTCAATTGATGGTGAGTAACTCTTATTTAAGTGCTGGAAACACAATGTGAGCCCATACTACGATTTTCGATACGCTCGAGGGAGTTTTCTGTTGGGTATAGTTGCGGAAATTACTAATTAAGTATTTATGGCACTACATTTTTTACTCAGTTATCATTTCGCAGATTTTTCGCACAAATACCCTCTCCAAAGGCAGCAAAAGTCCGAGGGCATCTAAGCACTTCTTATGGGTTGTGAATGCGACACAAACAAATTCAGTCTTACTAACTCATTGTCTCGTACACCTGTTACACCTGCTGAAGTTGTGCAACTACTGTTTAACGTAAAAAGCAACGTCTCTGCTGGGTAAGATGATGTGAAACCAGTACCAATGAAATATATTGCGGCTATAATAGCACCTGTCATTGTTCACATCATAAACCGAATGTTTGAAAGCGGTATATTTCCTGATTGTCTATAAATAGCACGTGTATGCCCTATTTACAAAGTAGATGACAAACATTTAATTATAAATTGTCGGCCGATATCTGTTTTACTTGTTCCATAAAAGGTGTTCGATAGCACCCTGAGTGCTACACTACAAAGATTTTGCAGTAAAAATCAGGGGCGTAGCCAGAAAGTTTTTTCGGGGGGGGGGGGGGGGGGTTCATCGGCCCGACCTGGGGGGGGGGGGGGGCAGACGTCTGCTTTCCTCTACGTGACGTGATCGATAATAAATATCGGTAGTTTAAGCAAACTCTATGCATCGATTTTCATACTGTTTATCTTCATGGGGTAATACATATGCCATTCATCTCAAACCAGTTGGACGTCTTCAAAATCAGGCAATAAAATTAATGACTTTTAGCTCATTCCGTTGCCATTCTTTACCTATCTATCAACATCTTCGCATTTTACCCATTCAACAGCTGTTCTATCACAAGTTGTCACTCATTACATTTCGCCTCTTTCGTCATGAAATATCATTAGACAGCCTTCCTTTTGATAACCTCATGAACAAAAATAATACTAGGTTTTCAGAACGCAATAATCTTCTGTTACCTAAAATCAGATCCAACTATGGAAAATTTACACTTCGCTTCTATGGTATTTCACTTTGGAATCGCATCCCTGCTAATATTAAGTCATCTCTTTCATTGCAATTTTTTAAACACAATATGAAAAGAATACTGTTAGCAGAACCATCTTTTCATTTGTCATAAATACATATTTCGTTACATTACTTCTATTACTGTATCATTAGGCTTCATATTTTTGTAAAAGAATTTGTATTTGGATTGTTCATTGATATGTAGAGAGCGAAATTTTTAGTTACGCATTACTAGATAGATATTCCTGCCTTTGATTATTGATTGTGATATTATTGTATAGCGCTGTTTTAATACCTATCTAATTGTTTTCTATTTATTATACATTGTTCCCTATGAATTGTATTTCTGACGCGTTTTTTCCCTTTTTTGTTTTGTTTGTTTGTTCGCCCTCTTCTTGCTGTTCTAATACTCTTATGTATCCACTAATGATAGGAGGTCCCCCTGGCAGTTTCTTACTCTGGGACCTCCTGATACCGTATATAATATGTAAGCCCTTTTTCTTTGTACATGCAATAAACAACAATAAACAATGTATATCAAAGACATGGGACCCCCCCTTGCGTGTGTGTGTGCTTGTGAAGAAATTAAGTAAAAAGTAATGTAAGCTCAGTAAAATACAGTAAGTACGACAGGTACAGTGGGCGTTTGGAGCAACCGTCTCTCATCGCGCCACTCAATGGACCAGTCTTCGAAAACGCATCATTTAGACGAACCGCCCGATCGGAGAAGACATCATTAATTGTTAATCTCCGTTAAGCGTAGATGGCGTCGTCCTCGTCGGGGCGAAGTTCGTTTCACAGGTCAAGGACGGCTATACATGTGAAAACGCACGTGTTACCAGGCTATACCTACTCCCATAGCAATAGCTTGTTCGCTGCGTCTTTGCGCTAGAAAACTTCAATACGCGCAAAAACGAGTAATGCTTTTTTTTTACGAAGCTTTCGTCGCCTTGCATTTTCTGCGGCAAGTGCATGGGCCGCTGTGTCTTCCGCTGTGTGCGAGCGTGCAGCCGTCATTTGCCTTTACGTCAACAGATTCAGAATTGTACAGAATATTTCACCGCACTGCATAGTTATGGCATGTGTACGCATTTTAAGTAGTGCGTGCAAGTCATTTCTGCTTCATTTAGGCCGGTGCAAACAGGAAGCGGCCTTGTACCTCACAGAATCTCGACTGATTGGTGTACTAGTGATGCAGGAATGAACTCCGGTCTTGTTCAGTGCATAGTGCACATAATCAATTTCTCAGGACGCGTGAACTCCGACGAGAACTGTCAGCGCCTGTAACAAGAGTTTACTTACGCTGTACTGCGCACAGCAGTAATCCATGCTTGTCGGCTGTCTGTTTCGTGCATTCTGTTGCGAGTCGGTGGAATTTCACTGCTGGCATCAGCCCTTTCGTGTGTACATTGCTGGTTTGGGATTCCACAACACAACAGCAACTACCAGCCTTTCGTAATTGCTGGTTTGGGATTCAACAACACAACAGTAACTACCAGCATTCCGTAGGGGCGCAATCGCAAACGAGAGACGTTTTGCGCTGCAGACTATGGCTACGTTCACACTTGGGAAGCGGTAAGCGGGTGGAGAGGCCAAAGCGGCCGGAAAATGTTTTCCGCGCATGTCCAAGTTCACATTTGTTTTGCTACCACCGCAGCCGCCGCTGCCGCTTTCGTCCACATCCATCTAGTCTGCGTACGTTTGTCGGCGTGGTGGCGCTCATTATCGCATTATTTCGAGCGGTATGTTCATTCACTGACCCACCCGTCATCAAAAGTGATCATCTTGCGCAATTTCGCGTGTCATCTGCGACCTTCGGTAAGTTCCTCGTTGGCGTTCCGTAATTCTCCTCACACGGGCGCGGTAGTGCTGTGTCACAGGTTGCTGCCTAGGCGTGATTATATTTCTTTAATAGCTTTTATTTACAAGTTGTAATAACATTTCATCATATCGTATTATTTTCGGCGCCTCCAGGACACGAAAGCGGCAACGGGAACACCAAAGCTAAAACCCGGGCTGGCCCTTGTGTTGAGGCTCGCCGAAGCCTGCGCGTCCTACGAGAGACCTACGCTCCCAATCTCTCGTCGCGACGAGAAAAGCACCCCGCGACTTCTGCAACGTACCGTGCACGTTCGAGGAGAATTATGGACCGCCAACGAGGAATCTGCCTAAGTATTGTCTGTCATGGAAGTGGAAGAAGAAATGGCTTTTATACTTCTACCTACTTGTTTTCTAGAAATGGACAATGAATAAACGGAAGACAGGAAAACCTCGGAAACGGCAGTGGTGGGTTCGCCTGGCTTTGCAAAAGTGTAAGAAGTTGGGTCACGCCAAGGCTTCGTTGCCGCACCTCCTGTCGCGCGACGTTGAATTCTATCGCGACTATTGCTGACAGTACGTTTTAGTACTTCTCTTGTCGTAGAGCAAGGGGTGGTTCTTGATCGCGTCGATCAGCATTGCAGCCTCCAATTTTGGTGCCATGTTCAATGTTAAGACCGGAAGTTTACATGCTAGTGTAGCTTCCGGTCTAGCAGAACGACTTTCCGCCACGTACGTTTCCGCTTCGCCATGGCGAAAAAATTGGTCCGAGACCAATTTGGCTCGCCGCCTGTTTTTCTGACTCTTTTGCCGCCTAGGCGGGCGGATTTTTGCAAGATTTTGCCGCTTCCGCCAGCTTCGAGACCAAGTTCCTACGCGAACGCGGCCTAACCGGCACCTGAAGGGAAGCGGCGGAAATGTATACCGGAAATTTCGACCACCTGGGGACTTTAACGTGCACCTAAATCTAAGTAAACGGGCCTCGAGCACTTTTGCCTCCATCTAAAATGCAGCTGCCGCATTTGTTGCTTCATTTGTTGCGCATTTGTTGCGCATTTGTTGTTTCAGAATGCGGCCGCCACATTCGCGCCCAAAACCTCACAGAGTGTCAAGGCCTTGACAAACACCGTGAGTTTTTTTTTTTCCATATGCAGACATGATTCGCTGTAAATTACCAACCCAAACGGAAGCGCCCAGGAATGAAAGTGCGAAAGTAGCACCGGTTTCTTGAAATATGTCAGCGCGAAGCGACGAGAGCAAAGGGTGGGTTAGTGGGGGGGGGGGGGGGGGGTGCAAAAAATTTCGGGGGGGGGGGGGTTTGAACCACCCCAACCCCCCCCTTGGCTACGCCACTGGTAAAAATAATGTAATCAGTCACATGCAGTATGTTTTTAAAAAACTAAATCTTGTGAAGCAGCTCTCTTTAATAACAAACATAAAATACTACCAAATGTTTAAAATAGAATGTATACATTAGGTTTATTTGTAGACCTTATGAAAGCCTTGATTCATTATGCCACAGTTTATTAATTAGTAAATTGGCACAGTACGGTGTACGAGGTATCATACTGGAAATTTTACGACATTGCTTAACCAATCGTTATCAATCATCATCATCATCATCAGCCTATATTTTATGTCCACTGCAGGACGAAGGCATCTTCCTGCGATCTCCAATTACCCCTGTCTTGCGCTGGCGTATTCCAACTTGCGCCTGCAAATTTCATAACTTCATAATCCCATCTTGTTTTCTGCCGACCTCGACTGCGCTTCCCTTCTCTTGGTATCCATTCTGTAACCATAATGGTCCACCGGTTATCCATCCTACGCATCACATGGCCTGCCCAGCTCCATTTCTTCCGCTTAATGTCGACTAGAATATCGGATATCCCCGTTTGTTCTCTGACCCACACCGCTCTCTTCCTTTCTCTTAACGTTAGTCCTAAGATTTTTCGTTCCATCGCTCTTTGTGCGGTCCTTAACTTGTTCTTACCCGCCGCGGTTGCTCAGTGGCTATGGTGTTGGGCTGCAGAGCACGAGGTCGCGGGATCGAATCCCGGCCACGGCGGCCGCATTTCGATGGGGGCGAAATGCGAAAACACCCGTGTACTTAGATTTAGGTGCACGTTAAAGAACCCCAGGTGGTCCAAATTTCCGGAGTCCCCCACTACGGCGTGCCTCATAATCAGAACTGGTTTTGGCACGTAAAACCCCATAATTTATTTACTTGTTCTCAAGCTTCCTTGTTAACCTCCATGTTTCTGACCCATACGTTATCACCGGTAGAATGCAATGATTGTACACTTTTCTTTTCAACGACAGTGGTAAGCTCCCAGTCAGTATTTGGCAGTGCCTGCCGTATGAACTCCAACCCAATTTTATTCTTCTGTAAATTTATTTCTCGTGATCAGGGTCCCCTGTGAGTAATTGACCTAGATGAATGTACTCCTTTACAGACTCTAGAGGTTGACTGGCGATCCTGAATTCATGTGCCCTTGCCAGGCTATTGAACATTATCTTTGTCTTCTGAATATTCATCTTCAACCCAATTCTTACACTTTCTCGATTAAGGTCCTCAATCATTTGCTGTAATTCGTCTCCATTGTTGATGAATAGGACAATGTCATCTGCAAACCGAAGGTTGCTGAGATATTCGCCCTTGATCCTCACTCCTAAGCCTTCCCAGTCTAAGAGCTTGAGTATACTTCTTCTAAGCATGCAGTGAATAGCATTGGAGAGATTGTGTCTCCTTGCCTGACCCCTTTCTTGATAGGTAATTTTCTACTTTTCTTGTGGAGAACCAAGGTAGCTGTGGAATCCTTGTAGATGTTTGCTGGGATATTCATGTATGCCTCCTGTACTGCTTGATTACACAATGCCTCTATGACTGCTGGTGTCTCTACTGAATCAAATGTCTTTTCATAATCTATGAAAGCCATATAGAGAGGTTGATTGTACTGCGCAGATTTTTCGATTACCTGATTGATGACATGGATATGATCCATCGTAGAATATCCCTTCCTGAAGCCAGCTGTTCTCTTTGTTGGTTGTAAAGTTCCAACACACGGTAAAAGCCTTCAAGACTTTAATTATACTAGTCAGCTGCCATTACGGTGCTCCATGTCTTCGTTCTCTTCTTCTTCCACATCTTTGTCCTCTTCGCTGTCTGTTCCTCTAGGATCACTACATCCTCCCGGGCTTCCATTATCATCTCTCCTGGGATGATATTGAAGAACATTAGCAATCGACGCCTCTTCTGTGTTTCCTCGGGGTCCTTGATAATACACGGTCTTGAGAATCCCTTGGTGCTTCACTGTTTTCAATACTGAATATGGGCCTATAAAGGGGCACTTTGAATCCAAGCCCTTTCGAACCAGCACCATGCCTCCGGGTTCAATATCGGGTATCGTGGACTGGTGACGTTTGTCGAAGTTCTTTTTCATAGTTTTACGATACTTTTCTTTCTGGTTCAAATCCAGTTGCTTTTCGCAAAGTGTTATTTTGTCAACTATATCAAGTTCTTTGTCCGCAGGTAACCAACAGGGTTTTTGGAAAGCGGCGAAATAAGGGCTACATCCCAATGCTGCAGTGTGAGATCGGTTATGGTGACGAACAGCTGCTTCCAGAGCGCACTTCCACCCGCCTTTGAAGTTGGGGTATAAAGATAGGAATGTCTTTAAGTCCCGAATCACCCTTTCTGCAAGAGAATTCGCTTCTGGGTCATAAGGTGCTGGAAAACGCAGCTCGACGCCTCTTGCTTCAGCCCAACGGCGAAGTTTTTCGCTTCGGAATGCCGGTCCGTTGTCCGCAACGATCACCTTAACATTGGAGAACATATCCCTCTCTAGAAAAGAAGTTACACAGTTTGCATCTTCTCTGCCGGCTTTAGCAGCCACGAACCGCGTACACTCGTCCACTGCAACGAGGAATGCTTGCGTCTTTTTGACCCCCTCGCCCTTCTTTTTGAGTTCAGCAAAATCGAGATGTAGTATTTCGAAGGGCACATTCGAGTATTCTGGAGTGACCATTTTGTTTCCACGTGGTCTGAACTTAGCTTTGCAAAGTTGGCAGTTGTGGCACGTCTTTATGTAGTTAGCGACATCTGTCTTCATGTCTTTCCAAGTGAATCTTTGCGTTAGCTTTCTGTATGTTTTAGTGAATCCATCATGGGCTCCCGACTCCGGACTGTCGTGGTACAGTCGCAGTATGGTCGGTATCGCTGTTTCGGGCACCTCTAGCTTCCCGTTTTGCATGTTCAGGTCTTGCGTGCCTTGCCACAATTTGCTCATATTCACTTCTTCATGGATAACTTCTCTTGGTACATGAAGTCTAGACAGAGCATCTGCGTCCTGATGCTTCTGTCCTGGGCGATGCGCTACCTCGAAAGTGTACTGCTGAATTTCACTCACCCATGTTGCCACTCTACCTTTTGGCTGAGTGAGTTGCAAAAGGTGAGTCAGGGCTTGATTATCTGTAAACAATTTGAAGCTTCTTCCTTCCAGATAACTTCTAAAATACTTGAGCGCCATAACTACAGCCAATGCTTCCTTTTCCGTTGTGGCATAGTTTGCTTGGGCCTTGGTAAACGTGTAAGAAAAATATCCTATCACTTGCAGTTGTTTCGGAACAGGCTTGTTGGCATGTCTTTGATAAAGAACGGCTCCTGTACCATAATGGGAGGCATCAGTGTACAGTTCAAATGGCAGGTTAAAGTCTGGGAGCGTCAGGACAGGGTCTGAAAAAATAATTTCAACAAGTTCTGCGTAACACCGCTCGCAGTCTTCAGACCACACAAATGGCACCTCTTTTTGGGTAAGGGCAGTGAGACATTTTGTCTTTGTTGCATAATCCTTTATGAAGGCCCGGAAATGCCCAGCAAGGCCTAAAAACACTCGAAGAGAGTGCAGATCAAAGGGCTTGACGAGACTCTTGATGCGCTGGACACTTTCTTCTTTGGTACTTTTTGTCTTCCCATCAAATACCCTGCCAAGAAAAACAACCCTCTGGGAGAAGAATTCACTCTTTCTGACGTTGATCTTAAGCTGTGCCCTGCTCAATGCATCTAGAACCATTGATAGATGACTAATGTGGTCATCTCTTGTTCTTGAATAGACGAGCATGTCGTCGACATACACACTACAAAATTTGCCAATAAATTCTTGGAGAACAGAGTTCATCATTTTCTGGAACCAGGCGCCTGAGTTTTTCCACCCAAATGGCAGCCGGTTATATTCGTAGATGTCGAAAGGTGTAATAAACGCGGTGAACATCTTAGTTTCCTCCTTGAGTGGTACTTGCCAATAGCCTTTACATAGGTCTATCCTGGAAAACCATTGACACCCACCGGTCTCGTCAATTATTTCGTCGATTCGTGGCATCGGGAATGGGAACAAGTCTGTTTGCCGGTTGATAAGCCGGTAATCGGTGCACAAGCGATAAGATCCGTCGTCTTTTGGCACTATGGTAATGGGTGAGGCAAACGGAGAGGTCGAAGGTCTGATGATACCTGAATCCAACATTCCTTGTAGCTCCTGTTTAAGCCATACTTTTTTTTCGTGGCTTAACCCATAGGCTTTCTTCCTCACAACACTTTTGTCTCGAAGATCGAACGGCACTTCGATTGCAGTCGTTGCGGGGGGATAGGTGCCGACACACAAAAGTTCTGGGAATTTCAGCGAAACTTCGTGGGAACTTGTGACTGACCTATCTTGCGTCTGAATGAGGTTGGAATGCTCGGTGGTGATAATGTCGTTCCACAGAATATTCATCTTGAATAGTTTCATGTCAGGCCGGGATAAAAGGAAATCGAAATCCACTCCTGACATGACAAGGCTCCTCACGGTGAGCTCTAGATCTCTGAATTTCACTTTTGCATCCGTCCATTTTTTTAGCTCTCGACAGTTGCCGTCATAGCCTTGAACTTTGACAGCTCTCCCGGCAAATATTTCATCTTTGTCAACTCTTTTCTCATTAATGAGACTGACCGAGGCACCTGTATCAATGACCGCGGGCATCTCGATATTATTCACGATCATTGGGACAAACAAAATGTTCGATTTCACAAGAAATATTGTCTCCTGCGTCTCAGACGTCCTGGCATTCGTGGATTTTCCGAGTATCTTTCCAGCGGAGTCCCCATGACTAGGATTGTGATAACTCCTGTAGGCAGAATAATCTTCTCTTCTGTTCTGTGACCATTCCCTGTTCGATTTATGTTGCATCTCGCGAGGCCGGGACTCGAACGACACATATTTTAAGCAGTAGAGAAGCTCCTCGGAAGTGGACGGTGCTTTAACCTGGACTTGTCGCTGGCAATCTTTTGTCATCCCGTGTATCACTAGTGGCACGACAGAGGAATCTGGAAGCGTGGGATCCGCCAATCGCAGTAGGCGCCTCTTCTCAAAATAATAGTCCAGCAAGTTGCCGTCTCTCTGCTTGTAAAAAATTGCTTGGTCCCACAAGTGGACTGGGTTCATTTGAAATGCCCGAATAAAACTTTTTTTCCACGTGTCCCATGATTCTTTCATATGTTCTGTGACGCGCAGATCATACCACTTTTTAGCGTTGCCACATAGGTACGGGCGCATGTGAAGTATCCGATCGGAGTCACTTAACCAGTGGTTCTGCTCACACGCGTACTGAAAGAAATCCAGCCAGGAAACGGCACTATCCGTGCTACCATCAAACATTTCCGGCTTAACTGTCTCTCGACATGTCGCGCCAGTGGCAAGAATATTCAAAATTGCTTGCTGTTGTTTCATTTGCTGCATTTGCGTTTGCGTTAATTGTGCCATCGCACTCAATATGCCTTGGAGAGGCGGCCGAGCGTTTCGATCTGTGTCGCCTTGAGCGTCACACTTATTTGCGATTTGTTTCCTCATAGATTCAAGTTCCGCGAATTCCATGTCAATTTTCACGGTACCTCTTTCGGTGACGTCGCTGATCGAGGCCTTGGCTTTGTTGGTGATGGTTTCGAGTAGGCCAGGTGTAGTTAGTTCTTCCGGCGCCGCAACGAAGTTCTCACCTTCCAAAGCGTAGCCCGTGACGAGGGGGCGGCCGTCCCGTCTTGTGAGGTAGAATGTCACCCACATCTGGTTGCTGTTGTCGGCTGCGCCAGATGTAAAGTTCCAACACACGGTAAAAGCCTTCAAGACTTTAATTATACTAGTCAGCTGCCATTACGGTGCTCCATGTCTTCGTTCTCTTCTTCTTCCACATCTTTGTCCTCTTCGCTGTCTGTTCCTCTAGGATCACTACATTGGTTAAGTCATGTGTTGCCCTGATTCTGTTGGAAATCATCTTGGTGAATATTTTAAACAATACTGAAAGCAAGCTAATGGGTCTATAATTCTTCAATTCTTTAACGTCTCCCTTCTTATGGATTAGTATAGTGTTGGCGTTCTTCCAGCTCTCTGGTACACTTGAAGTTGTGAGGCATTGCGTATGAAGGGACGCTATCATTATCGATACCTCAGTATAAATAATGATGTTTCATCTTACGCGGAAGTCAAAACAGGTGTTCAACAAGGATCAATACTTGGATCTCTTTTGTTTATAATTTATATTGTTACGACGTGTCACGGCCAGTGATAAGTGAGGGAAGCGGGGGAGGAAAAAAAGGAGGACGACGTTGCTCGTACGATTTCCACGAGCCAGTATATCCCAAGGAGCTACATCTTTGTGCATTGATTATTAAACGCTCCCTTAACTCTCTTCCGAGGCCGTAACAGATTGGTGGAGGTGCTAGGTAACACGAACCAAACGAAGGAAGCTCTACTCCCTGGTCATCGCCGCAGCCGCCGCCTTTCCGGACTTCCATCTTCGCCCATCGAGATGATGTCCCAAATGCATCGAAGCCACCTCCTACGTGTGCCTGGCCGTACTACCGAGTGCCGCCTAACTTCGGCGGGACATGAGGAGAAGAGTGTTGACGAATGGCTGAAGAACTATAAGCGGGTGAGCAGAAGCAGCGGCTGGGACTCGGCAGCACAGCTCAATCATGTTGTATTTTCACTGACGAACACCGCTGTCATGTGGTTTGAAAACCACGAGGGCATGTTCACCACTTGGAATCGTTTTGTTGAGGAAGCACAGAAGTGCTTCGGCGATTCTAACGCGAAGAAGAAGCGAGCGGAGCTGACATTGGCTCAGAGGGCACAGCTTCTAGGGGAGAAATGTAGGACATATAAAGAAGAAATTTTGAAGCTGTGCAAGATAGTGAATCCCAGCATGACTGAAGAGGACAAGGCTGGAGACTTTCTGAACGGGATAGTCGAAGACGTGTACCATTTCTTGATTGGCACAGAAAACCTGAACGCTGTGTCCAACGTGATGCAGCACTGTCGCACATTTGGAACGGTGAAAATGTGACATATAGCTCTGAAATTGGGCCGTCTGTCAAACGTCCCAACAGGGGATAGTGTCGACACTGTGCCGCCTAATGACCTCTCGTCAACAATACACCAGATTGTAAGGGAAGATTTGCTTCGATGTCAGCAAATCTCTCATTGCCCTAGCGCCTTTCAGGACGGCTATGCACGAGAGACCGAACGTGCGCGAATACCGCCGCTCCGGCCCCATGGCAGCCATCAGTTAATGCAGCAGATGTCGATAAATGCCAAGGTACACTGCGATCTGAGTACTCATATCGGACGCCCTCCAATTACGAACGGTGTTTCCGCTCACCTCGTCTCTCTCAATGAAAGTCGGCTGGCTACCGTCCCCATGAAGAGCGATACCGCTGCTCAATGCCTTCTGACAGGACTGGTCACTCCGAGCTGCCGCGGGTGTCTCGACCTCTGCCGGTGTGTTACATTTGCGGTGTCTCGGGTCACATCTCGCGATTTTGCAACAACCCCCCTACATACCAGCGAGAGCCCTTGCTCATGTCTTCCCAGCCTTTCGACCGTCAGTTCTCTACGCCATGACCACCACGCACGCCCACCGGTTTACGCTACCCCTCGCCGGCCTCTGATCAAAGCTTAATGCCGCCACCAGCGCCACAAACTCGACGATCCCCATCGTCTCGGCGACGCAAGCAGTCACCACCACCGGAAAACTAGTCGGCGCGGCCAATGGAGGTGAGGCCGCAAGATACTAGACACTGTCGACAGATATACCCCCGCCAGTGTTTATGCTGAAGAACAAAGTTTATGTACTTGTTCATGGCACTTGTGGATAAAGGCGCGACAATTTCGGCGATGAGCGTTAATTTTACGAACGTTCTTGGACTGAAAGTGATGTTTTGTCTAAGTCGTGGTGTGGCATTCCGTGGTGTGAGCGGTGATGCGTTGTGTCCTGTGGGAGTTTGCACTGAGGACGTGTCTTTGTGCGCAAAGTGTTTCCCACCGAATTCGCGGTTATTGCACGATCTACGCATGACGTTATTTTGGGAATCGATTTTTTTGCGGGAGTGTGGGGAAACTGTTGACTGTAGAAGTGCGCACCTTTCCGTGCATGGTAGTTTCCGAGCTGCGCTATTAGAGAATTCATCCCGTGATGAATGCATCCTTTTGTCTCCGAGGACACGGTCGTTCCTGCATTCTCTGATGTATGCGTTCCAGTAACCTGTTCTAGTAACGACCTTGCCATGTTCGACACCACGCTGGAACGGATTCATGTGACCTGTGTGAAAAAGAACATTTTAGTTCCCCATTTCGTGGTGGCTGTAGTTGAAGCCCGTGCAGGTGTGTGGACAATTAACAGTTAAATGGAGCCTGCAATGTTGCATCGGCGCATGAAACTTGCTGTAATCAAACCCTAATCCTCTAAGACGCTGGTGGCACTTGTTGATGCCACAGGCGGGAATGGACATCTCGGTTCTCAAGGTTCAGAAGATTCACAACTTCTACAAATGATCAGTAAGTCACTCAGCCAAAGCGAACGTCACACACTCCTGGGCGTTCACTCCAAGCACTTGAAGTGTTCGACTTTTTAAAAAGCGGCAAAATGCCTTTAATTTCAGCGTCTCAAACACGTCATCGGATCAACGCCGATTCAGCGCATCCCGTACGGCAGAAACCTTACAGAGTGTCACCATCTGTGTTCAACATCATCAACGAGCAAGTGCAAAACATGCTAGCAAAGGGAGTAATTGAAGAATCGGTGAGTCCCTGGGCCGCTCCCGCCATTCGAAGAACAAGGATAGTACGTGGAGATTCTGCGTTGAGTATCTCCGACTGAGTTCCGTAACCAAGGAAGACGTCTATCCCCTGCACCGTATTGATGACGCCATTGAATGCCTGCATTCCGCTTCCTACTTTTCTTCCGTGGATCTGAGAGCCCGTTATTGGCAAATCTGGATTCACCCAGATGACAAGGAAAAAACGGCATTCGTTACGCCTGGTGGGCTGTACGAATTCAACGTCATGCCGTTCGGATTTTGCAATGCACCGGCTACATTCGAAAGGTTCATGGACACTATTCTGCGCGGTTTAAAATGACACATTTGTATGTGCTACCTTGATGATGTCGCAATTTTTGGACGCACATTTAGGAGCACCACGCTCGTCTCAATATTGTACTCGAGTGTATCGAAAAGGCTGGTCTTGAGCTGAATTTTAAAAAAATTCCATTTTGGCGAGCACCAAACAGTGATGTTAGGACATCTCGTCGATAAAGATGGAATTAGACCCGACCTACAGAATACTGCAGCCGTTGAATCATGTGAGCAACCTCAATCTGTCAAACAAGTTCGTAGCTTCGTAGGGCTCTGCTCATATTTCCGGCGGTTCATACCCGGTTTCGCGGAAGTCGCTCAACCCCTAACGAATCTTCTGCGTAAGAACACTGCGTTTAAGTGGACTCCTGAGTGTGAAGCCGCTTTTCGCCAGCTGAAGTTTTATTGCGATAGCAATTATATGGACACTCAAAAGCAGATTTCTGCCGTCGGCGTCGCCGTCGCCATGAGGTTCCGTATGACGTCATTTGGAGATGAAATCGTCGCCGCGATAGATAAGTGGTTCTTGAGGGAAAGGGAAAGGTTGGCGCTATCTTCTGCAGCCCTTGAGGGAGCACGGCTCAGCGCCAACGGGGAGGGGTAAGTGGGAGCGAAAGAAGGGATAGAGTGGAGTCGCCATGGCTGGGCGAAGCAAAACCGGCAGGCATAGGCGGCACGTATCAGGCCGAGATGGAAGGCCTTGGTGTGCTGCAGAGTCTGCAGGGGTGTTGTGCCAGGCCGGTCAGGCCCGGGGTGGGGTGGGAGGCCGTGAGGCCTTCCCGCTTGTAGAAATGTCCTTAGAGGCGTGCGGAGAGCCCTGACGAGTCAAGGAACTCCACGACGCCTCGAAGTGCAGAAAGGTGGTGTCGGCCGGGGAAGAGGAGATCTTCCTCCTTGCCAGAGGGGAGGCCCAGGCGGCGGAACTCCTGCAGGAGTGGGCCCCGCTGCTGGAGGTACGCCGGGCAGGCCAGCAGGAGATGTTCGATCGTCTCCGGCTCCCCGCAGGAGCTGCAGGCCGGGGACGTCGCTCGTCCCAGTCGGTAGCTGCGTGCTGCCGTCCAGCTGCAGCCGATGCGGAGCCGGAGAAGGAGCGAAGGTCTCCCTGCGAGCCAGGCCTCGCTGGGGGAGTGGTCGTGGGGGGCATCCCAGTGCCACCCGTTTGTCTGGGTGGTGGGTCGCCAGGTGTCGCCGCAGCCTCAGTCCAGTGAAGTCGCCCTCCGTCACGGCCCGACTGAGGGGCACAGTGGTGTGGTGGGCGTCCTTCGCCAGGGTGTCGGCTGCCTCGTTGCCCGGGATCCCTACGTGGGCGGGGATCCAGTGCAGGGACACCGGGTGGCCTGCGTCCTGCAGCGCTGTCAGCCGGGTAGACAGCAGTGCGACTCCAAGGCTGGCGCTTTCTGGCCTCTGCAGGCCGAGGAGGGCTGCCTTGGAGTCGCAGAGGATGGCCGCTGGTACCCCAGGAAGCTCCTCGGAGAGTAGGTCGACGGCCAGGTGGAGGCCTGCCACCTCCGCTGCAGTCGAGCTGGCGTGTCTGGGCAGTCGACACTGCCTGCTCTTCTGCAGGGCTGGTGCCGTGCAGGCCGCCGTGGCAGAGCCGGTGTCCGGTACCACCGAACCGTCGACGTACACCAGGAGGTGGTCTCCGAGGGTCTCGTCCAGGAGGCAGGCGGCCGTCTGCTGCAGGGCGCAAGCGGGCGAGCGCCTCTTCGAAATCCCGGGCAGCTCCGTGGCGATGGGGACAGGAGGCCTCTGCGGTGGGGGCAGCTGTACCGCATTCGGCGGTGGGTTGCCAACCACCTCCTCGTAGAGGCGGCACAGCTGACCCATCCTTGAGGAAGGCCGGGACTGGAGGCGACGCAGCAGGCCTCTGCCATCAGGAGCATGGTGGAGGCGGTCGACGTGCCTCAGCCCCTGCTGCAGGAAGAGGAGCGACAGGGGCCATGCTCCAGCCTCCGCAAGGGTAGCGGCAATCTGGGAGCTCCGGGGGACGCCCAGGCAGAGTCGGATGGCCGCCCGGTGCTGCAGCTCCAACTTTTCGAGGCGGCGTGGCGGCAGCGCCACCAGCGGGAGGGCGTACCGCAGGCGTGATGTGGCCGCCGCCTCGTAGAGCCGCAGGGCCCACTTCACCGAGCAGCCCTCTCCATGAGCAAGGAGCTGCGACACGGCCTTGCGGACTCTAATGGTCTGGGTCTGCATGGCCCCGACTGCCGGTCTCCAGGTTAGCCGGTGGTCGATGCGCAGCCCAAGGTACGACACAGTCGTACTCCATGGGATGCGCACGCCTTCCAGCTGCAGCCGGGGAGCTGAGCGCCGTGCCGCTGCTCTCGGGTGGACGAGGAGGGCCACCGTCTTCCCCGTCGAAACCGAGAGTCCGATGCTTCCCAGGTAGGCGGCCGTGGTGTCCAGGGCTCTCTGGAGGGCCAGGCACACGTGGCGGCTTGACTGCGGCGGTCCCCGCACCCACAGGGCGATGTCATCCGCGTAGATGGAGCACTCCACCTTGTAGTGAGGGTCGGTCGGCAGTGCAGCAGGCAACCGGGCCAGGGCGAGGTTGAAGAGAAACGGGCTCACCACTGACCCTTGTGGTACGCCTGCTGCGACCGGACGGGGAGTGCTCCTTGCATGGCCCACGCGGACCCTGAGGGTGCGGTCGTTCAGGAACGATGACAGGAACCGCCGCAGGTTGCCGCCAATGCCCAGGAGGTCCAGAGCCTGCTGGACGACCGCATGTGGGAGGCCATCGAACGCCCCCTTGACGTCGATGAGGAGGAGCATGGCGAGGTCTCCGCTGGCCCTGGCGTCCTCCAGGGTGGAGACGACGTCTGCGATGGAGTCCGCAGTGCACCTTCGGCGCCGGAAGCCTGTCTGCTGGTCCGCGAGGAACCCGCAGGCGCGGGCCACCCATTCGAGCCGTGCCAGAGCAATGGCCTCCATCACCTTGCAGGCAGCGGAGGTGAGAGAGACCGGTCGGTATGAGGACAGCTCGTTAGCCGGCTTATTGCTCTTCAGAATGGGGGCCACGATGGCTGTGCGCCAGGCCTCCGGCACCTGTCCTGACCACCAGATGTTGTTGTAGCAGTCGAGCAGGCGTCGTTGTTCACTGGTGGCCAGGTTGCGGAGCATCTGGAGTGTCACTCCGTCTGCTCCCGGTGCACTGCGACGCTTGCCCCTCCTCAGGGCCGTCTGCAGCTCGTGGAGAGTCAGTGGGTCCTGGCAGATGGCCGCGATCTGGCTGGTCGCCCACTCCGGATGCAGCTCCAGCAGGCAGGTAGGCGGGTTGGCAGGGGGAAGTCCGACCGGCAGGATGGCCGCAGCGAGGGCAGCCGGGGGGGCGAAGTGGTCCGCTAGCAACTCCGCCAGGGCCGCCTCGCTGATGCCCAGCGAGATAGCCACCGCGAGGACGGGGTGGCGGTTGACTTTCCTGCCGGTCAGGGACTTTAGGAGGCGCCAGGCCAGGGGGCCCCTGGAGCGGTTCTCGATGGTGGCGCAGAGGCTCCCCCAGCTCTGGCTCCTTCTGCGCCTGGCCTGTCGTCTGCAGCGGGCATCCGCTCTCCTGTATTCGGTCCAGTGCTCTGCATTGCCCGTCCGGATTGCTCGGCGCTCCACGCGTCGCCTGGACGCACGGAGGTTGAGCAGGAGCAGATCCGGGGCAGGAGTATCGGGCAGAGCAGAGCACTGGACTGTGGCTGCCTGGGCGCACTCCATGATGGCACTCAGGAGGTCACAGCCATCTTCCAACTCACTGCAGCGCTTCCTGAACAGGGACCAGTCTGTGACGTGGTATGTTCGTGACCTCGGCCTTCTCCCACACCCGGGGGTGATCAAGATGGGGAAGTGATCAGATCCCCAAGTGTCGGGAGTTGTAGCCCAGTCATAGGAGCGCTGCTCGGTGGTAAGGGAGAGGTCGATGGCTGTGCTCACCCCACGGCGGACGTACGTGGGTCCTCCTTTGTTGAGTACCACCAGGCCTGCTCGGCTGATGGCGTTGCAGAGGTCCCTGCCTCGGCGGGTGCACCTGCGGCTGCCCCAGTCGGTGTGGTGAGCGTTGAAGTCACCGCACAGGACTGCATGTCCGCCGAGGCGTGCTGCAAGCCGCACCAGGCTGGAGGGGTCCCACTGTTGTCCAGGACGAACGTAGACGCTCGCCACGGTCGTGTCCTGTCTGTCAAGGCGTACCGTGACAGCACAGCACTCCATGGCGCCGCCTACGACGTCCGAGACTGGGGTCACCGAGTGGGCCAGGCTGCTGCGGACGTAGATGGCAGTCCTCGGCTTCCCCTTCTTGTGGGCACCCTCCAGGCAGGGAGCGTCCGTGCAGCTCTGCGTCGAGCAGGTGGTGGCGCCAGAGTAGCCCGTGTATCCCGGCAGCCGCAGGTCCTCGGCCACAGTGTACACCTCCTGCAGTGCGAGGACGTCGAAATCACACCGCAGGAGGTGCGCGCACAGCTCTGCATGCCGCCGCCGCAGTGAGTTGGTGTTCCATTGGAGAACACTCGGGCGGCGACGGCATTTCCCAGCTGTGGCTGGTGAGGGATCAGCCATGCTGGTTGACTGTGGTCGGGACTGCCACTGCCTGCAGGCAGATGGCTCGGAGGGGGCTCTCGGCAGGCAGCATCTCCCCGATGGCCTTCAGGGCGAGCTGCAGGCTGGCAATGATCTGGTCCCGAGGGTCCGGGCCAGGCATTGCCAGTGATGCTGGGGCTGTGGTGGGCTCGCTCCCAGGGGTGGCAGGCGGCTGGCGTCGCTGCTTCCGTGGGGCCGGTGTGGGGGGCCGTCCGGGGGGGGGCTGCCTTCTGCTGGGGCGCCTGTGGGAGGCCGGCCAGTGCCTGTGCATAAGACAGGCCCTGCACAGGCGTTGAGGTGGCCTTGGCCTGCAGGTTCTCCTCCCGGACACCAGCGCGGACTGCCCGGCGGGAGAGGGGAGCAGGGGCAGTTGCCAAGATGGTGGCCACCCTGCGTTCCTCTTGCCACCTGGGGCAGGCAGGAGTATTTGCGGGGTGGTGGCCACCGCAGTTGCGGCAGTGGGCCGCGTTGGGGCAGCTGTCACCCTGCTCGTGAGACCTCCCACAATGACGGCAGCTGGATGGCGAGTCGCAGGAGGCAGCCACGTGCCCAAAGCGGCCACACTGCTGGCACTGCAGTGGACGCGGTCTGGACGGCCGCACCCTGAACCGGAGCTTGTAGAGGCTCACATGCTCAGGGGGGACCGGCCCCGCGAACCGGATGGTGATGGTGTCGGCCTCCCTGGTAGCAGCCAGCACTGGGACTCCCGACTCGATGGCCCCCAGCAGGTCCGCGTCTGCGGGTATGCCGTCGGCGCCGTGGACAAAACCAGTGCTCCTGCCTCGCTCGGCAGGCTGCCGGGCAGTCACCGGTATTCCCCGGAGCTCCGTGGTGGCCAGCAGCTCCTCCAAGCACCTCTGGGTGGTGGCGTCGGCGGCCACGATGTTGCGCCTGTGATTGACTCTCACAGCGGCAACACCTGGCCGCGCTGAGAGCACCGCCGCAAGAGAGAGGCGTGGTGCTCCTCTGAAGGTGCCACCCACCACAGATGGGCGGAAGAGGGCCGTGCCAATGACGGCGGGGTCCACCGGGATGGCAGCACTCACTGGTGCCCTTGCGCGGCGGCGATCGGCCTTGGACAGCACCAGCTGGAAGCCCTCAGCTGGTGGTGCATGGGTGGATGGGGCCTCCTGTGCAGCAGCCTTGGCTGTGGGTGTGCCGGAGCCTGCCAGAGTGGGCCTCGGGGCTGGAGGGGCAGCAGGGGGGGAAGCCTGTTTGGGTGCAGAGCTTTTCCCCGCCTTCTTCTGCTTCTTCTTCTTGTTCTTCCCCTCCTGCCTCGGTAGAGTGGGGTGGGGGGGATCCTTTAGGAACCTCGCCGCTGGGTGGGCGAGGCCGTGCTGCGTCGGACCGGCTGGGGCTGTGTCTGCTCGGGGATCGTGCGCGAGCCCCAACGGCACAGACTCGGGCGCGTCACGAGCGTCCGCCGTAGCAGACGACGCAGCAGGGCTCGCGCCAGCCTCGCCGGCAGCCGGAGGAGCGACCGTGTTGATGCGCGCGCCCTCCCTCGGGGAGAGCGCAAAGGAGGCAGCGGACGACTCGCCGGGCGTCCGAGGGGCGGCGCTGGTGCTCGAGGGGAGCAGGAGAGCCGGCGCAGGCGGCGGATCGGCGGGGGCGCCATCTCTTGCCGCGGGCGGTGACGAGGAGGCGGCTGAGTCCCCCGGGCGCCGGGAGATGGCGTCGCCGTCGTCCCTGCTCTCCGGGCAAGGTGGGGCGGTCGGCGGCGGCAGCTTGCGGCGACCGGTTTGCTCCTCCTCCTCGCTCTCTGCTTCGCGCGTGCGTTTGCGCGAGGAGGAGGAGTCCATGGCCTCCTCGTCGTCCGAAGGGGGCAGCGGGGCGGCGCTGGCCAAGTCTGCAATGGCGGCGACTTGCTCCGCGGGGAGAAGGCTCGCCTGGGGGGAAGGCGCCGCCGGCGCCACGTGTGTCTCGGTGACGGCGGGCGCGGCCGCGGCGGCAGCTGCTTGGGTGGTGGTGGCCTGTTTCTTTATCCACGCGTCCACGATCTCGGCGGCGCGCACCTCTAGTTCGCCTCGCTCACGCGACGCTTGTAGCGCTTGTAGCGTCACGGGCACAAGGGTCGCGAGAGACGCGCTCGCACTTCGACGATGGCCCGCGCGCGGCGGGCGCTCTCCTGGCCTGCGGAAGCCCTCCATGCCGCTCGGCTCTGCAGTCAACACGCGAACCGCGCGGCACAGGGGCCAAACACACTACACGCACGTCGCGCGCACAGCACCGACCACGCGATGCGCGCACGAGGCGGCACAGCCGGGGACGCGGCACAGATGTCGGGTTGGGCACGCCACTCGCGGAGCACAACACTGAAGCAAATCCACTCGTCGCACGATGCAATCCCGCAGGGAACACACGAGGTTGCGCGTTGGGACGCGCAAATCGTGCGCGGCTGCAGGTGACGTCGCCGACGATGGTGAGCCACGCGGCTCGTGCAGCACACGCCGGGGCGAAGTGCAGGCACGACCGCACGGGAGAAGAGCTAGGCGCGACTGGCGAGGCGAGGTCGTCGGAGCGAGACGCAACACAACCTCTCTCTTCGACAGTCAGGGCGAACACCGTCGCCGCGCGCCGAACGCTGTATGTGCGAGTGAAAGGGCGCGAGGGGCGCGTCTTTCACGGGGAGTGAACGCGCGGCGGAGAACAAACGCGCGTTCTGCGCCGTGCTCGCTTAAGGGCTGCAGAAGTAGGCGTCTCTTTTCTCCTTTACAATCACCATATATCTAGAGCAAACGCGCCTTCTTCAGACGCGCGAGAGGCCGTGGGGGAGGGGGAGGGAAGGGAGGCGACGTTTAGCTGCGGCACCAAGTGCCTATTTATATCAGAGGCTCCAGCAACAGTCACCAACGCCGCACGCATTTTGAGCTAACGCGGGCAAAACGCCGATGGCGTCGACAACAGTTCTGCGTGTTGTTGCTACCAAAGCCGCTCACCTTACTTCGTATGACATTGCTGTGTTGCTATCGCATTCATTGCTTCGCCCTTAGGGCGAAACTGTGACATATTATTGCGATAGCAATTATATGGACACTCAAAAGCAGATTTCTGCCGTCGGCGTCGCCGTCGCCGTCGCCGTGAGGTTCCGTATGACGTCATTTGGAGATGAAATCGTCGCCGCGCGCCGAACGCTGTATGTGCGAGTGAAAGGGCGCGAGGGGCGCGTCTTTCACGGGGAGTGAACGCACGGCGGAGAACAAACGCGCGTTCTGCGCCGTGCTCGCTTAAGGGCTGCAGAAGTAGGCGTCTCTTTTTTTGTTAACGGCAGCACTTCGATCCTTCGTCTCCAACGGAGATTCACACAGTCGCAAGTAGCATCGGCATCAGTGCCGTTCTCGTTCAGTGCTCTAGAAACAAAGAACATGTCGTCGCGTACGCAAGCCGTTCTTTAAGCAAGCCGGAACGCAACTGCACTGTGACGGAACAAGAATGCCTAGCGGTAGTATTTTCCGTGCAGCGGTTTCACTCGCACGTCCATGGTCGCCCGTTCACCATCGTCACAGATCACCATTCTTTGTGCTGGCTGGTCAATCTTCGTGACACATCCGGTCGCCTCGCGCGATGGGCCCTTCGTCTACAGGAATATGCGTTCACCATTTCGTACAAGAGTGGTCGTCGACACGCTGACGCGGATTGCCTTTCTAGGATGCCACAACGTACGACGGACTTGGAAGCCGACAACTTTGGCCACATTATCACTTCGCTGTCGCCTGACTTTCCCGATTCGTTGACATTCGCCGCAGAGCAGCGCAAAGACCCAAACTTGGACGCTATTTTCTGTGCCACACAGGGGCCTATAACCGAAGACCGATTTTGCGTCCGAGATGGTCTTCTTTACAAAAGGAACTTATCAACGACGGGCGCCCGCTTTCTACTGGTGGTTCTGGAGTGTCTTCGAACATCTGTTCTGCGCGTTACGCACGATGACCAGACCTTTGGTCACTTAGGGACCGCGCGATCACTTAGTCGCACCAAAGAACGATTTTACTGGCCTCCAATGCGCAAAACAATTGACACCTATGTGGCCAGTTGCACACAGTGTCAGAGCCACAAGCGACCTACCTCAGCTCCAGTCGGTCACCTACATCGAGTAAGGCCCCCAGTTTCCTTTTTGAAAAAGTCCGCATAGACCTGATCGGGCCGTTTCCGCGTTCTTCAAGAGGCAACCGGTGGATAACTGTGTGTGCCGACTACCTTACGCGGTATTGTGAAACGGCATCCCTATCCTCCGTCACTGCTGCGCAGGTTTATGATTCTGTGCTTCATTCAATCATACTCCGACACGGAGTGCCTCGCGTGGTAATTAGTGACAGTGGTCGCCAATTTATTGCCAACATTGTGGAAGAATTGCTGCGTTCGTGTGCCTCCAAGTTCCTACACTCAGCAGCTTATCATCCAGAAACTAATGGCCTCACCGAGGGCACAAACCGAACGTTGACCAACATGTTATCAATATACGTCGCTTCGGACCACAAGAACTGGGATGAAGTATTACCGTTCGTGACGTACGCTTTCAACTCTGCGAAACACGAAACGACCGGTATAGCCCTTTCTTCCCTCTTTACGCGCGCCAACCTCATCATACGCTGGGCACCATCTTTCCTTATGTCATCCATGACTATTTGTCTATCGCCGAGACTATGTGTCGTACAGAAAATGCTCGTCGACTTGCTCGCTTGCGTACATTGACCGCGCAAGACCACTCTAAAACACGCTACGACAGTCAACACCAGCATGTTACCTTAAAGTCCCTATATAAGAAAAGTACCACCATCTACTCTTTCCTCCGCCGCCTCCTCTCCTAAAGCGCTTGCTTTTATTGCGATAGCAATTATATGGACACTTCAACCGGATTTCTGCCGTCGCCGTCGCCGTCGTCGTCGCCGTGAGGTTCCGTATAGATAAAATCTTCACCGCGCGCCGTATGCCTGAGCGGAAGCGTGCTGGGACGCGCGCTATCACGGAGAGCGAACGCACTCAATCTCCCACGCGCTTGCAACGAAGCGGGAAGCCAGCGCCGGAGGGAGCGGGGGGGGGGGGGGGGGGGCCTTCTACTGTGCCAACAACCGGCGCTCGTCGCTCGACCGCACGGTCTCTTATCTCTCCCACGCGCAAGCAAGGAAGCGGGAAGCCAGCGCCGGAGGGAGCGGGGGGGGGGGGGGGGGGGCGCACTTTTCCTTTGCCAACAACCGCGCTCGTCGCTCGCCGCACCGTCTCTTATCTCCACACGGCTCTGACCGTTATGCACTGTGCGTTCGCCGCTCAGTTTCTGTTGAAGCGATAGACCGCACGTACCTTCGCCCGCTGCTGCGGCGTATATATGCGCTTGCTGCCAGCGCTTTGACAGTCGTTGTCTGCAGTCATTCAGTGTGATCTATTCATGTTTGTTTGTGCGCGCTCACACCACGCTTGTTCATTCAGTTAGTAATAGTCGGGCCACATTTTCCAACGCACGCTACACATGTAATGCTGCCCGGATCGGCAGTGCAGCGCTACAGGTGTGTCCCTTCGCACGCGCGCTGCCCACGGGAAGCGCTTCTCATCAACACCACCGTTTCACACGCGCCTTCTCGTGGTCATCGAGTCTCTCTTCATGTCGGTCTACTTACGCCGCAGCACACCTGCTTACTTAATCAGCTCATGTTTACTACAATTCATATTGCTACCAAAGCCGCTCACCTTACTTCGTATGACATTGCTGTGTTGCTATCGCATTCATTGCTTCAGCCCTTAGGGCGAAACTGTGACATTTTTTAGGAGCGAAGCTCCTTATAGCGGCACCCGTTCCGTCCCCGTCGTAGTAGTAGTAGTGTGTAACCAGTCTGAGAAAAATGAGAAAAAAAATTTCGAAGTTGTGTCCGTAGCGCGGAATCGAACCAGGGACCCCTCGCTTCCGAGCGCGCAGCGTTAGCCCACTACGCCACGAAGCGCACATAGACACACGCACCACGATGGCAATAAATACCGAACATTAACGAAAGGCCGCGTTTCTAGCGCGTTTCTAGCGCGTTTGTGCTAGCGCGTTACGGCCCGTGTAAGAAGCTGGTGTAAGACGCTGTGGCCTCTCCGCCTTACCTTCAACGCGTTTCGAACGCGCTGCCCAATGCGGATGGCAAGTCAAGTTCAAGTCGAGGAGCGTTTATGAATACGGGGGGTATACTCTCTCAGCAGTCATGTGATGGCGTCGGCAAACGCGGTGCACGTTCCGGCATGTGTAAATGGCTGCGTAATACGCTGTGACCGCTCCCCCTTACTAGAGAGTACTGCACGTTTCTAACGCGTTTGTGCTAGCGTCCCCTTAAGCGGGAGATCCGATGATTCTCTCCGGAGCTTCACCCACTCATCATCATTCACCCCGTGGATATGCTGTGATTTTTTTCTTTACTTTTTGCTTGCGAAAGCCAAGCCGACGGTGGCGCACCTAGAAAGTCCACGTTGAAGCTTTCAGGCCGGGCGCGCGCCGCCGGCGGCGACTGCGGCTGCGCAGAGGACTTTCAACATGGCTCTGAGGTGGAAAAAAAGAAAATACAAAGAAGTGAAAAGCTCGCGCTACCATCGTCCAATCGGAGATACAGGAGAGAGAGAAGCGGCGTTTATCAAAGGATGGGGGTACTTTTCTTATATAGGGACTTTATGCTACCTACTTTCCCGGTGACCTCGTGTGGCTGCGGACTGCAATACGCAGACGTGGCTTGAGCCAAAAGCTACTTGCAGACTATGCCGGGCCGTTCATTGTTCTCGATCGTCTAAGCGAGGCGTACTACACAAATGCACGTCTGACTCCAAATGGCCGTCGTTCCTGCAAGACTGAGGTGACGCATGTAGCCCGCTTGAAGCCACGAAGGAAGCAGGAGTGACTTCCCCGCGGGCTTCATCTGGGAAAGGAGGAATGTTACGACGTGTCACTGCCAGTGAAAAGCGAGGGAAGCGGGAGAAGAGAAAGCGGAGGACGACGTTGCTCCTGCGATTTTCACGAGCCAGTATATCCTAAGGAACTACATCTTTGTGCCTTGATCATTCAACGCTCCCTTTAACCCTCTCCCGAGGCCGTCCCAATATTAAAGATTTGTGTTACATGTGCGAGTCTCCAGAATTAGTTATGTATGCAGAAGATACTAACATATTCTTTAAAGCGGCTACTGTAACGGAGCTCGAATTGAAAGTTAACAATTACCAGAAGCAACTCTCTAGCTGGTTACAACAGAATGAGCTACAAATGAATTCTTCCAAAACAAAGTCTATATTTGCTCCTACTGATAAACCACGTAACCGCAATGCTGCTATTCTTTTTCAAGATAGGTTGATAGAGCAGTTAAAATGTCAACCATTTCTCGGAGTGAATTTGGCCTGGAACATGCACTTCGACAAACTTGCTACGGAACTAAGCAGAACTTTTGGTTGCTTATACAGACTGAGTAATCTGGTTCCTCCATGGTTGAAAAGTTCATTGTACCACGGATTCTTTTATTCTAGATTAACTTACTGCATAATAATTTGGGGCACTACTTCGCAAAAGAAGTTATAATTAATTGATAGTACTGCAAAAAAGAGTCTTACGTGCCTTCGAGGGATATCATGGCCTTGTACAAAACTTTAGAACCAAATAATTTTTTATAAAACATTCTCTGTTAAAGACAAACCATGTGTATTATTACAAGTTGATGCGATACATTAAACAAAAGAAATCCTGAATGTCCCCAACAATCTGCACTGCAGCCTTCGACAACATAATATGAGGACACCAAACATAAGGACCAATTGCGGGAAACAACCGGTCAGTTACCAGGCACCTTCACTACTAAATCGCCTACGTGCTTTTGAAGATAAATTATGGAAGGTTCGAATAAATCAAACAAAACCTTTCTAATTGTGAACAATTATGTGTTTGATTAGAACCGCAATATAAACTGTCAGTCTTTTGTTTCTTTTATTTCCAGATTATTGTTTGTCTGAAACAAAATGTACTTTGTGTATTCTGTCAGATTCTCATAATTCTTGTAGACATGTCCTGCTTTTACGAAAATAATACACTGTCTCGCGACACTCCAGTTGATTTCGGTATTATTTATTTATCTTTTTAAGAAAATACTGCCAGTCTGAATGCCAGACTTTAGGCAGGGGTGAGCAATACATTGAAAATATAACGACACAGAAAATACAGAACTGAAAAGGAACAAAGTAAAATGTAGAGCCGATCCTACTCCAGTAACATAAAATGTATAAATCCTATAGAATGAAAGCCCACACAAATCAAAACAGTTATGTAATATAACAACATCAACTAACACCACATTGGCACCATAGCAGTAGCAATTACCACTTATATAACGCAGGAAAAATGGCTGGAGCAGATACATACGCTGCTCAAGAACTTAATGTCTAACAACAAGTGAACAACTTCGGCAGTTATGCTCTCGAACAAAACAACGACAGATGTCACACACAATACAAATAATGTCGGAAGCAATGGTATAAGTACAGAGGAACATGTTCAACTAAAACACGTCAACAAGTTAAATAGCAATAAAGTAGTCACTCTGACTGCATGGGGGGTCACAACAAAGTACACTGTAAAAATAAATCAAATAAACTTGTCAGTAAGATAGTGCAGACAACGCCCGAACGAACGATTTCAGATCGGCGCTATCGAGAACCTCTGGTGGCAAATTATTCCAGTCGTTAATCGAACGAGGAAAAAAAGAGTACCTGTATATATTGGTATGGCAGAGGTGTTCAGTAACCTTTTTAGGGTGAGATGAGTGCATTTTGCGGCGTAAGATTGGTTTGACGTAATTACTTTTCTCTATTGCTAACTTGTCATTATATATAAGAGCTTCATTCTTTCACGATACTGTCCCAATTCTAAAGTTTCTAATTTTGCGCTTTCCAAGAGAGCTGTTGGAGATGTGTCGCATTGGTAGGCGTTAAATATAAATCTTACAGCTTTCCTCTGTACTGATTCTAGTTTATCTATGTTAACTTGTGTGTGTGGGTCCCCGACAGCCGACGCATACTCTAGTACTGGTATCACGTATATTTTATAGGCAAGTAGTTTAATTTCGTGGCTGGCCTGAGCTAGTGCCCGTCTTGATATCCGAGTTTTCTCAAAGCCTTTTTTTTCAATGTATGATACATGTTCATTTCATCTTAAATCAGATGTAATGACATGGCCAAGGTACGTATATGTTGAAACAAAATACAAGCAATGGTTTCCCAGACTGTATTGGAATTCTAAAGGGTCCTTCTTGCGGGTTATAGTCATCGCCACAGTTTTTTACGGGTTAATGTTCATTTGCCATGTAAAGCACTAATTCTGAATTTTAGATAAAGAGTTATTTAGAAGAACTTTGTCTCTGTAGGCGTTAACTTTCACATAAAGTACACAGTCGTCTGCGAAAAGCCGTATCTTCACCGGAATAACATGAACCATATCGTTAATAAAGACCAAGAAGAAAAGAGGCCCGAGGATAAATCCTTGTGGTATGCCAGATTCAACCGGCGCAGACGGTGAACTGCTGCCATTAACCGTGACGCACTGATACCTGCAGTTTAGATATGCTTCGATCCAGGCTAATAAGGAGTCGTTTTTCACAATTGCTTTTAGTTTGATAAGTAGCTTACGGTGTGAAACATGGTCAAATGCTTTTTGGAAATCTAAGAATAAGATATAAATTGGGTTCTTATTGTCTAAACTGATGGCAAGGTCGTGGACCATTTCGAGCAGTTGCGTGACTGTCGACAGACCGTGTCGGAAACCATGCTGACGACTATATATTAAGCCAATGCTTTCTATGAACACAGAAAGGTGCTTGAATATTGTGTGTTCCAGTACTTTAACACATGCGCATAACAGCGATATAGGTCTGTACGCGGATGGCATAGACTGGTTTGCCTTTTTTGGTATGGGAATTATTTTGGCGTGACGCCAATCATGGGGGAGTTCTGCTTCAGCAAGGTATTTGTGAAATATTAGATTCAAGTACCTAGAACACCATTCTGCGTATCTTACTAAAAAGGCGGTTGGTATGTTGTCGATTAAACTGGATTTCTTATCATCTAGCTTAAGCAAAAGGGAAAACACGCCCTCCTCGTCAATTGGCGGTAATTCACTGAATGAAAAAAACTCAAGGTCTGAACCGTTATCACTATAGTAAAACCGAGTGGAAGTAATCATGAAGTACGCATGCAATTTCAGAGCTATCAGACACAGCAGTATTGTTTACAACAAGATTAGGTGCTGATTTTTTCTTTGTTGAAAGGTACCTTCAAAATTTAGCCGGGGACGAAGAAAGAAAATTCTTTAGTTGCACATTTTGGTAGTAAGCTTTGGCGCTAGCATTAAAATTTTTCTACTGTAATCTCAGCGCACAAATCTGGCTGCTTGCGGATGCTACTTTAAGTCGCTTGAATTTTTGTTTTGCTTTTTTTAGTCTTCGTCCCATGCGTAACATTTCTTTGGACATCCAGGGGCTTATGTTCCGAGTTACTTTCCGCTTATCTGGCACAAAGTCTTTAATACATCTTATCACAAGGTTCTTAAAAAATTCCACAAGGGATCAACTGAATGCCTATCTGACTCATAGAGGGAGACAAAGTGCGAGAATGAACTGTCTAGTGCATCCAGTACGTCAACATCGCTTGCGCGAGAGAATAGAGACACATATGATTCCCATTTTATGATTTTACAGACATAATTTAATTGCATTCTGAGGCATACAACCTTATGGTCTGATATGCCCTCGAGGATATGGATAGTAGGATTACGCTGTAACCCCTTGTGGTTGACTAAGAAAAGATCTAGGATCGATTGTTTAGTACTTTGAACACAAGTGGGTACTTTAACCAGTTGCGTTAAATCATGAAACAGCATAACGTCTAGAAGAGGTACAGCATCACTTGAGAGCGCATAAGGAAAATCGTCGTCCCATGCAACATGGGGTACATTAAAGTCTCCGACAAGCATTAAATTATAGGAGTGATTTCTATAAGACAATAAGAAGTTATTAGGTTCTTCGTAGAAGGTTTTCTCGGGACTCAGGGGCCTATAGAAACATCCAATTATCAAAACACATTCTTTCAAGATGATTTTGACGACCACACATTCTATTCCTGCAATGTCAGGCAGTCTCAATACCTGTAACGAGTCTTTGAACCTAATTGAAACTCCACCACTGCACGAATCTCTGTCATTTCTGTGGATGCTGTTACCCGGGGGCACAATTTCAAAGTCATTAATGTCACTATTTAACCATGTTTCGGTGAGCACTATAATTTCTGGATTATGCGCGATGACTATACTCTCCAACTCAGTGGTTTTTTTAACAATGCTGCGAGAGTTTATATTAGGGCAAGTGAAACTTCCTGTGCTTCTGTTTGGTCATTCATCTCTCCGCCTCGTCCTACCGTGGTTCCTCGAGACTGGAACTCTTGCCATTTGTGAGTCATCCCATTCGAACAAATCGTTATCAACCCTAATTTTATCGTACACGAGCCTGACTTTCTTTCCTGATTCGCGTAGCTTAGCTGTACTATCCCAGAGCTGTTTTCGTAGTTGCCTAGTGGCAGCGGAAAAGTCTTCAGACACAGATATGCGCTTTCCTTTTAGTTTGAAGCAGTCTTTAAGTATGCTTATTTTTTCCCGATAGTTGAACAATTTCAGTACCACAGGGCGCGGTTTATTTGTCTGGCGACGCCCCATTCTGTGTAATCTTTCTACTGAGCCCACATTAACGTCCAACGTGTTTATGTATGTATGTATGATTCATATTGCTGCGTACGGCCTAGGTGCCGCCTTGCTCTAGGAGCACAAGCATTTGCCAGGCCACACGGCCTTTAGCTTCTGCTTCCTTTCTGTTGCAAACAGGAGAAATAAACTCATTCACACTCAGTCATTGACTGAGTGAGTGGGGAAAAAATGTGGTTGATCCCTCTTATATAGGAATCGGTATAGAACACGAAAGTGAAACGTGTCTTCACAGAAGTAGTGTAATGTTTATTGCACATTGATATATAATGTCTATTGGTGTTTTGTGGCTAAAGCGCCCTTAGGCGTTGATGCACCCACGCTGACGCCTGGTGGCACGTCTCCTCCATCACGACTACCAACGTCGATGACCATGAGCAACCGTCGTGCATATGGAAGCTGCACTACGCTGCACACGCTAGCACAACGCGAAAGACGAAGCACGTAACTGACACACTAATACAACGCGCAAGACAAAGCACGTAACTGAATCGTCACCGAGTCAAATCAGCGCGTACAGCGCGTCGTAATTGCAGCCTCCGCGATCAACTTCAGAAACATTTTCAGAGCTAATTGCGGAGGCCACGCTCCGCTGTGCTGAGTACGGTGAACGCCACCTAGGTGGCGTTGGTAGTGCTTCTTGATGCCAGCGTCCCTTCGAATGCTGGCATCGAGGCGTCGTAGTATAGTGCCTAGAATATACTTACTAGTGTGCCGACCGCGGGCTTTCCGGTGGCACGGAGAATGATGCCTTCCAACGGCGGCCACCAGACGGCGATAGCCGTACGGACCGTGCTATGCCGAGCGGCGTCTCTAGCCAACGCGCGCGTGTGCGACAGACGCCAATGGGCTGCCCCAGCCCGTTTCGCTTTGCGGAACGTTGGTTGAGGTGCAAAGTGTAATCGAAAGAATATGATTTCGTTTCACTTACAAACGATCGTACGCACAGTTATCATTATAACGCTACACGCTACCGGGTGTTCCTGCGAAAAATACCAATAAATAAATACGTGGTTTCCGAAGAAGTGTAACTTTTTTTCCACAGTAAACTATTATATGCGAGACAGGTCCACAAATGCTAAATTCACACCAAGTTGTATCTAATTACCATAAATTAAATTAATTACCATAAATGACGGTAATTAAACAGGGCACATTTTCATGGGCGAAACACCGTCGACTAATTTTGAACGAGCGCTCAATGTAGCAATTATTAAAGTGTTTCTCACAAGCGACAGCCGCCAGAGTTAGCCTTCTATCTGCCCTCTTATATTCTTCTCCCACTCGGCAAAACGTTCTGGCCAGTCAGCAGGCGCGCTGAATAATGAGACTTGCTCGTTGTTTGAGCGGTATCCAGTTGTACAATATGGGACAAAACGGGTGCTGTCTTTACGCCTCGTTTTCTGCGACATCTCGGTTCCGTCCGTGAACAGACACAAATGCGAACCACGCGCTCAGAAAAGAAACCCAGCAATGACATGCGGAGGCACCACATGCTACTTGCTCGAAAGCTACAACGCGCCGCAACCGACTGCGCTTACGAACGCGCATCCAAAGTGCATCCGAAGCGCAAGCGACGCGCGATGCGCCGCTCGGTTAGCACGGTCCCAAACAGTGTCGCCGTCTGGTGGCCTCCGGCGGAAGGCATCACCGGCGGTGCCAGCGTCTCCCATTAGAAACGCCCGGCGGTCGGCACACTAGTAAGTATATTCTAGGCACTATAGTCGTAGTGCTGAGACCACCGAGGCGTTCACTGTCGGTGCGCGTTAGTGTCATAATGCAGTACTTCTCTTTTCTGCTCGTAGGCGGCGGCACCGCCCCGAGCAAGAGCGCGGGTACACGGAGGAGTGTTAGATATATAAGGCGCGTCTGTGTAGCTCTCTGCAAATGCGTTTGTGGCGCAATGGGTTAAACGCTCGGCGATCTATCGTCGCGGACCGAGAGGTCGTGGGTTCGATTTCCAAATTTTGCATGTTTGTGGAACTTTTTCTTCTGGTTTCTTTCTTTGTATTATGTTCGTGTACATTGTAAGCTGACGTATTTCCGTGACGGAAATACGTCACTGAAGTCTTGGTGGACCCCGGCATAAAACACTTTCGTGTTAAAAAGCCGGCGTCTGTTGTCTGTGGTCATAAACTGCCATTGGATGGGACGCTACGTCACGAGCGCGCCTCGACGGAGCAGAGCGAGCGAAAGGCGACATGTGCTCCCCTACAGCGCGTCAAGAGCCGCATGATAGGAGAGGCCATCACCGCGATGGTACGTCACGCTCGCTCTCGCTCTCGCAAGCCTGTGCTGTCCGCGCATTCCTTGTCTGCGCAAGCTCTCACGTGCGTTATAACTGCTGGCAAAACGCGCCAACCTCCTCAACGCACCCGCTCGCCCGCGAATAGTACAGACTTGAAGAACCGCTCAGCGCCGCTTAATTGGACAGTAATGCTTTTTAACACGAAAGTGTTTTATGCCGGGGTCCACCAAGACTTCAGTGACGTATTTCCGTCACGGAAATACGTCAGCTTACAATGTACACGAACATAATACAAAGAAAGAAACCAGAAGAAAAAGTTCCACAAACATGCAAAATTTGGAAATCGAACCCACGACCTCTCGGTCCGCGACGATAGATCGCCGAGCGTTTAACCCATTGCGCCACAAACGCATTTGCAGAGAGCTACACAGACGCGCCTTATATATCTAACACTCCTCCGTGTACCCGCGCTCTTGCTCGGGGCGGTGCCGCCGCCTACGAGCAGAAAAGAGAAGTACTGCATTATGACACTAACGCGCACCGACAGTGAACGCTTCGGTGGTCTCAGCACTACGACGCCTCGATGCCAGCATTCGAAGAGACGCTGGCATCAAGAAGCACTACCAACGCCACCTAGGTGGCGTTCACCGTACTCAGCACAGCGGAGCGTGGCCTCCGCAATTAGCTCTGAAAATGTTTCTGAAGTTGATCGCGGAGGCTGCAATTACGACGCGCTCTACGCGCTGATTTGACTCGGTGACGATTCAGTTACGTGCTTTGTCTTGCGCGTTGTATTAGTGTGTCAGTTACGTGCTTCGTCTTTCGCGTTGTGCTAGCGTGTGCAGCGTAGTGCAGCTTCCATATGCACGACGGTTGCTCATGGTCATCGACGTTGGTAGTCGTGATGGAGGAGACGTGCCACCAGGCGTCAGCGTGGGTGCATCAACGCCTAAGGGCGCTTTAGCCACAAAACACCAATAGACATTATATATCAATGTGCAATAAACATTACACTACTTCTGTGAAGACACGTTTCACTTTCGTGTTCTATACCGATTCCTATATAAGAGGGATCAACCACATTTTTTGCTCAAAGGGTCATTCGACACTTTCGGATGAATAAATGTGAGCAACCAACCTGCTTCATTTTCTGTGGTTTGAAATTGGGTTCGACCTTTTTGGGGTGGTTAGAGTCATGAAGAGAAATATCATTTTCAGTGCGAAAGCGCGCATATTGGACCTACTGTTTCACGTCATCGGTAACCGTCATATCAGGATCAGTCATTCATGTCGCGGGACTGGCATCTGTTGCTAATGCTGCGCCCTTCATACGCTGCATGCAAGTGCAATCTGAATAAGATAACCGCGGCACTTCCGTTTCAGCCAACTATTGTTTCTTGCGAAATATTTGCCCATTGCGTACGTAATGTGTGCTAACGTAAGAGACGCTACGCTGCACGGTGGGATATCCCTGTTCCGCGAAGAAATCATAGAAGGAAAATGCTGTGAGTCATGATGCGTCGCCAAGTCTGCAGTGCGGATTATCAGGCCGAACTACTCTGTTCTCTCACAATTATTCTCCAAGTGAGACCCCGAGCTGATCTCGTACGTATCAATTTTTAGACGTGCTGAACATTAACGAGGATGTTAGCTTTTAAAGATTCTTTATGGTTTGTGTACATTCTAAGTCTACTTTGCATCCTCCATTTTCTTGCACCTACTATGCTTTCACTTTCTTTCTGGTTATCTTGTTACTGTGGTGGTGGCAAAGTGTACAGAAAGCCAATTTTCCTCAACATTTGTGTTTGATCCTGCCATGTGTGCTTGTCTGTTTGCCTCGTCATGCACTTTCAGCAAAATTTACTACCGCATACGTTATCATCTTAACTCCTGATGTAATAATAATCCAAAATCAAGAAGGTGGCTGACAGATGGAGTAGCACACTGTGGTATAAAAATTACCAGCAAGGATAAGGTGCCTCCGAAAGGTTGGCCAACGTTTTGGTTAGAAGGACCTATCTTCGTTGAGGGCTTTTATTTTATATTTTATAGTAAAGGTTCATATGACAATATTTTACAATATGTCCATGCAAACTATACCGAACAACCCAAGCAATTTACTTCCATATCAATGTGTAACAAACTCTCACTCCTCTTGGAAATTTCCTAAACGCTAGAGAGAAAAAATTCAGCGACCATTACGATACTTCTTAATGTGAAATTTGAGCGAAGGTTTATACGTGTTTTCATTTCGGCATATATTGGCTGGTGCGAACAATCTGGCTTGTGCGGCGCGTTGCAAACGAAGCGAAGTGTGGCTCGACATCCTCGATAATCGGGAGATCACGACAAGCAGCGCGTGAATGACGCGTTGGGGCGATTCACAGTAGCATCCGCAGAGAGTCCTCCGCTCATGCAGCACTTTGTTTCCGTACAAACGACGCGCGCTACTATGGCGCCATCTTGTAGCCATCGTCGTCGTAGCCATCGTGTTCTTCTTGCACTCTCTTCGCTGTCGCCGTCTTTTATTTACCGCTGCGCTCCGGGTTCGCTCCCATCCTTCGCTGTGCTCGTGCTCTCGGTTACGTCGAAGGACAACCTCGACGCCCGCCGCAGGTCAATTGGACAAGTGCTTGCTGATGTATTAGCTGTAGTGACGATACCTTACTTTTCGACCACGAACACTTTCAAGCGCCCCACGTATGGGAAGAAAAATTGCACTGGCTTCTCACTCTTGCTCTTAAAAACCGAAACTGCTTGGTTATTTTTGGAATACAAGGAGTTAGCCGACTTCTGATGGATTCGGCTTATCTGGGTATATGGTAACCACGTTTATAAATAAACGGTCGGCTACAGGTGACTCGTAGATGTCGTATGAACATGACCATGATATTAAAATGGTCAGCTTCACCGCAGTGGAAGCACAGAGGCCGAGGATCGGGTGTGCGCCAAACATCCGACTTCCGAGGGGGCGGGCGTCTGTCGTCGACGTAGTGAACCGCTTGCTCAGAACGATGGGCAAATGGAGCGGCATGAACAGCGGGCGGCAGCGTGTACCCAGCGTCGTAGTACGATATCGGCTGCGCCGACTGAACTGACACCGTAGGAGGAGCACGAACGAACAGCGACGGAGAGGAAGCAGGGCTCTTCAGGGCTTCCGCGTAGGTCGCACGGTGGTATTCAGGAGGTACTGCCGCAGCGCTATCAAGAGGCAAGGTGTCACGGAGCGCCTGGTGCAGTTCGTCCTTGATAATGCTTGCTATGGAGCTTACCGTAGGGTGCGGTATTACAGCGGCCTTTTGCAACTCTTCACGCGCTACAGAGCGGATGAGTTCTCGCAGACAGTCACCGTTGCTTCCTATGGCCGTGAAAATGTCAGCACCGGACATGTTGCTCGCTTGCCGCTCATACAGGTTCGAGCGGTGCAGAAGCATCTTTCCATGGTCATGGCCTCGGACAAGAACTCCGCGACGGTCTTCGGAGGGCTCCGTACGAGGCCAGCGAAGAGTTGCTCCTTGACCCCGCGCATCAGATGATGTAACTTCTTCTTCTCCGTCATAATTGGATCCGCTGGTCGGGAGAGGCGCGTCATGTCTTCGACCTAAGTGGTCAGAGTTTCGTTTGGCAACTGGACGCGGGCCTGAATCGCTCGTTCCGCTCGTTCGTGGCGATCAGCACTGGTGTATCGTGGCGATCAGCACATGCCCGCGTGTCTTCCAGAAAGTTCTAGACAATTCGCGTCGGTCATACAATCAGATAACATAAGCGTCGGTGAAAACAGGCAACGGAAAGAAGCATCGATAACGTTCTAGAAACTTCCGATACAGGCGCGTCCTGCGCCGAGCTATAACGTTTAACATTTGTTAGCCGGTGGAAAGCGGCCACCGGTGAAAGATAAACACGTATACGTGTCAATACCCTCCCCTTAAAAAGCATCGTCCCGATGCTACAAACAAGAAAGCGAAAACAAAACGCGTACAGAAAGGGACAAAAATAACAAAGGAACAAAGGACCTAAGTTCGTCAGCGGGCGTAGAAAGGCTTAAGACGCACCACGTGGATGACTTCAGGTCGTGCGCGGCGCCCCTGTGATTGCGAAATACCGTCTGGCACGACCTCATAGTCCAATGCGCCAATACGTCGGATGATCTTATATGGTCCGAAATAACGACGTAAGAGTTTCTCGCTAAGTCCTCGTCGGCGTATCAGAGCCCAGACCCAAACACAGTCTCCGGGCTGGTACTCGACGTAGCGTCGTCGAAGATTGTAGTGTCGGCTGTTCTCTGCTGGTTCTTGATGCGCAGGCGGGCGAGCTGTCGACCTTCTTCGGCACGCTGCAAATAGGTGGCAACGTCTAGATTTTCTTCGTCGGAGACATCCGGTAGCATGGCGTCAAGCGTCGTTGCCGGTTTCCTTCCGTAGACCACGTTAAACGGCGCCATGTGCGTCGTTTCTTGCATGGCCGTGTTGTATGCGGAGGTCACGTACGGAAGGATGGCATCCCACGTCTTGTGTTCGACGTCGACGTACATTGCCAACATGTCGGCGATGGTCTTATTTAAGCGCTCGGTGAGGCCATTCGTCTGCGGGTGGTAGGCGGTGGTCCGGCGATGGCTTGTCTGGCTGTAGCGCAGGATGGCTTGAGTTAGTTCAGCCGTGAAGGCCGTACCTCTGTCGGTGATAAGGACTTCTGGGGTACCGTGACACAGGAGGATGTTCTCAACGAAGAATCGGGCTACCTCGTCAGCACTGCCTTTGGGCAAGGCTTTTGTTTCAGCGTAGCGGGTGAGGTACTCCGTAGCTACGACGATCCATTTATTCCCGGACGTCGACGTCGGAAAGGGCCCCAGTAAGTCCATCCCGATCTTCTGGAATGGTCGGTGAGGTGGCTCGATCGGCTGTAGAAGTCCGGCTGGCCTTGTCGGCGGTGTTTTGCGTCACTGACAGTCTCGGCATGTCCTTACGTAATGGGCGACGCCGGCAGAGAGGCGAGGCCAGTAGTATTTTTCTTGTATCCTCGCAAGCGTGCGGGAAAAACCGAGGTGTCCAGCCATTGGGTCGTCATGGAGAGTCCTTGGACTTCGGCGTAATGTGGCGTGGAAGGGCGATTGTATAGCCGGTTGCGCATGTCCAGTGCTTTCTCGATCGTCGTAGCCTCCGAGAGAAAGTCTTGGACTGTCGTTGGTGGATTCCGCACAAGTCCGGCGAATAGCTCCTGCTTAACTCCCCGCATGAGCATGCGAACTTTCTTGTCTTCTGGCATAGCGGGGTCGGCGTGCCGGAATAATCTAGTCATTTCTTCAGTGTACATAGCGATGCTCTCATTCGGGAGCTGTACACGGTTTTCCAGCAAGGCTGCAGCTCTTTCTTTACGGGCGACGCTAGTGAAGGTGTCCAGGAATGCGGCTCGGAAGAGGTCCCAGGTTGTTAGTGCACGCTCCCTATTCTCGAACCAGGTTCTGGCACCGTCTTCAAGGGAGAAGTAAACATGGCGCAGCTTGTCGTCGCAGTCCCACTTGTTGAACGTAGCGACCCGGTATTATGCCTCCAGCCAGCTTTCGGGGTCTTCACATGGCGAACAGCGGAAAGTCGGCGGCTCCCTGTGTTGTTGCATCGCGATTGCAGATGTTGGCGCAGGGGCTGTCATGGTAGCTGCTGCCGAGGTCGTGACTTTTGTTCTCTTGGTCTTCTCGGGAAGAGGTCCGTATTCCGGGAGTTGGTTTTGTAGCCTGAAGCTAGCTCGATGCCAGTGGCGCACCGACGGGAGGGGGGGGGGGATTCGGGGGTTGTAACCCCCCCACTGAGGCCGACTTAACCCCCCTTTTGTTTAACCCCATTTCTTTCCTTTGAGTGCTGCAACTAAAATGTAAGATGCGCAATCGTCTGCACACTCGCAAAAAGCGCATGTTTTACAATTTCCCGTGAAGAAATCGAAATTAGTGCTGTTTAGATGGTATT